>NC_058412.1:78146258-78180617 GCF_002201575.2 Neomonachus schauinslandi | reverse complement strand
AAAGAAAGAAAGAAAGAAAGAAAGAAAGAAAGAAAGAAAGAAAGAAAAGAAAGAAAGAAAAGGAAGAAAATCTTTAAAAAAAAGTTCAGGGATTATGAAAGCTTCAGGTGGCGATGATAATTTGTCCATAAAGAATGTGTTTTATCGATACAGAGCTGCCCCTGAAAAAAAGACTTGGTCCCCATGTATGTTTTTACAGTCACAGAGCTTCCTGGTAATAGAAGAAGTCTGAAGGCAGTTGCAGAATTGCCATCTGTTAGGCCATTTCTTACCATTTTGGTAACACCTCCACTAAGAACTAAAAATCACTCACCACTTCCTAAAGTCCTTTTTAACCAAAAGAAACACCTGGTCTCTGGGTAACCAGGCTCAGGCTGTTTTTGAAAATTCACATCAGTATCATAAAGACCATTCTTTTCTTTACTAGTCCCCTAGACTTATGTGCAAGAACACATTATCAGGCTTTCAGAAAGGAAATCTGTCTGTACATTTAGCAACTTTCCTTGCCACAGGCAGGACTCCTTTTCAATGCCTGATGCAAATAGCTGGCTCATGTAACATAACATCCTAAACCAAAATATTCAGATAAATCAGTTTTTGAATACTCTGTTAAGGACATATATTGTAATCTGTTCTTTTAGAAAAATTCAACAGCAATTTCCTTTAAGAGAAATACTTTTAAGCTTCGTAAGGCAAAACAATATAATTTGGTGTCTCATATATGTTCAGGCATTAAATGTATGTCAGTGGTTTCTGCAGATATGCCCTACATTTAAATATAAGGTGTTCTCAGTGGGTGTGGTGGGCAAGGGGTGGGGGGGGAACTCCTGCTGTTTTTTCCTTTTCAGGAAAATTAAGCTAGTTGAAAAAATTTAGGCTGGTTTAGGATTCAACAGACCCTCAGGATTATGATTTAATTTGGTACATAGAATTTGGTGCATGAAAACCCAGGCTGTGGGGTTGAGTTCTCCATTTTAGCCCACCGTGAAATCCAGCAGGCCATGCAACTGCCCCCCACTAGCTTCCAGAAAAGAAACCAGTAGCCTAGTAATTTTAACTTCCCAGATCCAGTTTCTGTGAGTCTTCATTTTATCTGCAGTTTCTGCCATTACTTCTTTCAACGGTCACCTGAGAACATGTTACTGTCAGCTCTTTAAACTTAAACAGATGGTACTCACTGTCAACATTTTTATTTTCCTGCAGAATTCATCTAAAGCTGCCCAAGCCCCATCTCCATGGGGAGCCAGTGGAAAGTAAGTTCATTTCTCCAAAGTAAAGGTGATAAATGAGACGCTGCATGATGCTGGGCCATGTGCTACTTTGCTTACAGTACCCTGGGGGGCTATTCTACCTCACCTGGTACCAACCTCCCCACTCTTGTGTTTTTCTACGCCCTCCCCTTCCAGGAGCACTGGAACCCCATCCCCCATGTCTCCCAACCCCTCCCCGACCAGCTCTGTGGGATCTCAGGGGAGCCTCTCCAACGCCAACGCCCTGTCCCCTTCAACCATCGTCAGCATCCCACAGCGCATCCACCAGATGGCAGCCAATCACGTCAGCATCACCAACAGCATTCTCCACAGCTATGACTACTGGGAGATGGCAGACAACCTGGCCAAGGAAAACAGAGGTGTGTGCGCTGCCAGGGAGCATGTGTGTGCTTCCTCCACAGCTCAGGGAGCCAGCCTGACCCTGGACATCATTGAGCAGGTTTTCATCATGTACCAGAGAAGACATAATGGAAGGTGTCACCTATTGTGTGAAACTTCTCCTGACCTCATGCACGGCCTCCTCTGCCTTGACCGACCTTAATCTTGACTGTTGGTGATTAAAGATGGAGATGGAGGTGGAGATGGAGATAGGAAACAGATACACAGAAATGATGTAGATACCTATATTAGGACACACCCTTGAGACAGTGAGCTCCTTGAAGGTAGGGGTAACCTGTTCAGCTTAGTGTTCCCAAGACCCACACAGTGCTGAGAACACAGCTGGGGAGCTGAAACATTGAATGAATGAATTGGTGGATTGGTTAATGAGGATGAATGTTCCACGCTACTTAAGTGATAGCTACTTACCCCTGAGAAGAGAGTGTTTTCTAGGTAGCAGTAAGTTCTATTCTCTTTAAATAAGGTTTTTGTTTTCACAGATTATAAGACAAGCACATGTCTACTGTGGCTAAATTTGTAAAATGTGGAAAACTACAGAGAAAAACATTTTTTAATTATTAGTAATCTTATCACCAAGAAATAATTACTGTTAACATTCTACTGAAGTTTTTTCTAGTCTTCTCCAAATATGCATGATTCTTACCAAAATAAGATTGCAGTCCATATGCAGTCTTACATCCTGTCTGTTTCCATTTAACATTGTATCAGGCATTCTCCCATGTCACCAACTTGTTCAAAAACATCTTTTATGATGCTTCTAGAAGACTGTCATAATAGTGCTTATGTAGTCATAAAGTATCATGATTTCTCAAAACCATTCCCTTCTTATTGGACATATGTCACTTCCAATTTTTTCTACTATTAAAAATAATGTTATGATAAATATCTTCATATAAATCATTGTCCATATTCTGATTATTTTCATCAGAGGGAGAATTTGGGGGTCAACAGGTATAGATTCCTTTAAGATGTATGTTGTTCTATATCTTGACATATATTGTTAACTTTCTCCCAAAAGATTATACCAATTTACTACTCTTCCTCCAGCAGCAGGTGAAAGTGCAAATCTGACCTCACTTTCAAGCCATGAGATGCAAATTTTGTTCCCATGATAGCATAAGCTTCTGAGGACAAGACCAGGATGTCCACAATGAGATGAAGAATTAATAGCACAGAGAAGCAGATGGGTCCTAAATACATAAAATTGATAATAAAACCAGAAAGTATATAACATGTATCCCAGAGGTGGCACACCCTGAAAATCTAATGGGAATGCCAAGGGAGGTCAATTCCAGGGACTGAGGCCACCAGGAGAGGCTTGCTAGAGGAACTGGCATGGGACAGGGTTTTGAAAAACAAATGGTAGTTGTGTAACTGAGACAGAGTGGGGTGGGCATCACAGGTGGACAAAATAGAAGGGACAGGACATATAAAAATTTACGTGGCCAGTTTGGGAGACCCTGAGCAGGCCACGCTCCTGATGGCACTGCCAATTGCCTTCTGGATGTCTCCTACCAGAGGGCTCAATGCTACATGTCCAGTGCAAAGTCAGCGATTTTTCCCGAACCCGCTCCTCCTCCCCTCTTCTGCTCCTGGATTCCTGCCTTGGCTATCCTCCTAGCCACCTGGGAGTCTTCTCTAACCTCTCCTTTGCCTTCTCCAGCAGGATTTCATTGAGCATGTACCTGAGCACCTCTGAAAAACTTCTCCCAGATACTTATTTTCAAGGAGTGGTTGGTTCATTGATCCAGTTATGACAGCATAACAGCCATACAAATTTATCTCTCAGCCACACACTGTGATCTCTGAGAGAGCAGAGCTTACTCATTATTCCCCTTGGTATACTCCCCTACCTCTACCCTCCTGCACCTACCACAGTGCCTTGGCACCTAATAAGTATTTAATGAAAGGACAAACCTAGAGAATGTCCCGGGACTCGAAGGTGACCGCAGGAGGATTTTTGAGAACCCATCTCTGATCTGCCCCCAGGGGCCTGGAGCCTCCTCCCTTGGACTCACTCCAGGGGTTCAGCACATGCTACAGTTGAGTACAGTATAAGGGGCAACAGAGCCACAATCCACATCCAGGGGAGGAAGCATTCATGCGCACAGACAATGCAGTCTGAGGAAGAAAATTTTCTTTGCTCTTTGGCTCAGCAAACGTTATTCATTTAAATGAGAAATGGCCAATAAAATCCTTTGGATATAGGAGGAGTTCTCTACCTGTGGGTTCTGTTCCACTGAATGCTAAAGTTGCATGATGGAATAGAGAATGCTTGATTTATATAAAGACGAGGAATGGAATTTTTTTCTTAAGTCACTCGGGTCTCCCAGGGTAGCACACTTAGCATGTGTGTCACTCAAACGACTCTCTCTGTCCCCTAGAATTCTTCAACGACCTGGATTTGCTCATGGGGCCTGTCACCCTGCACAGCAGCATGGAGCATCTGGTCCAGTACTCCCAGCAGGGCCTGCACTGGCTGCGGAACAGCACCCACCTGTCATAGGGACCTTGCCCGTGAGCTGGATTGTGCTCTCGTCTCCACGGATGGCTCAATGTTTCTGGACACTGTGCTACTGAAGTCCCCGGCCACAGCATTTCCCAAACTGCGGTGAATATTTCCTCAGCATCGAACAATGGTCTTTTCCCAGGGCATGTGTGTGTGTGGGGGGGTGTGTGTGTGTGTGTTCACGAAGCTGCCTGTATGTGTGCAAGATACACAGCTCTCTAGAACACACTTTCTTTGTCTAGTTTCATAATCCCAAGCTAGACAAAGTGATCAGAGGTTTCTGATTAGAGAATATACCCTTACACACACACACACACACACACACACACACACACACACACACACTTTCTGTTTCAAAGCTAAACCATGACTTCTTAGAACATTCAACCAAAATCTCATGGGTTAGTTAACCAGGTGCAATACAGCACACCAAAAGCTTGACTGCCAGTTAAGATGAACCTAGTTCTTATATTATTGATTACTTTCAGTATTAATATACTATTCCCCAATTAATATTTGATTGTGTGTATTAATGGGTAATTGAATAATGAAAAGAAGTCAGTTATTTTTGTGCTGGACTTTTACTAGATTGCATGTGACCAAGTACCTTGCCTTTTGTCTACTCCTCACCCCTTCCATCCAACTTTGTTATCAACTAAAGGCATTATGAGCAAATGGATCAAATCCCACAGGCCTGCCCTGCCCTGCCCCCAAAAGAATATGAACATGGCACTGAGGTTTGGTAAAAAGTCAGTGTCTTTGCAAGCTAACCAACACTAAGAGACAACTGAGCTCAGTCAAGAATTGCAAGTTTCCACTCGTGCCACGACAAGCCCACCCAGCACATGTGTTGTTTCTTCCTGCCACTGTGACACGGTGGCCACAGAGCCCCGGGGCGTTTGTCAGCCAATATTTTTCAAGTCTTTTCTCTCCGCGATAGCTCTCTTACAAATGTTCTTGGCCAAATTAGGACATTCCCTAGAATGTCTCTTCACTAGGAGTCTGTATCTGCTGCTTCTCGGGCTGAGAACTATTCGCTATCATGAGACTGTCTAATCCTCTCACTCTTCATGCAGAACGGCAGGCCTTTAATGCATTTCAATCTGGGGGCTGTGTTTCAGGCTTTGATTAGCAAGCTGCTTACTGCGCAGGGTAAGTTATTTTTGCAAGGACCGCAAATCTGTTTGCGGTAGCAATGACCAGAACATCATATGCTTCCATCCCGCGTGTCTGGTATGTTTACGTCTTGTCCTTGATTCTTTTTCTTTTCTTTTTTTTTAAATGAAGTTTACATTTTAGTTTTTTGACGTCTTGTTTACAGTTTTTGTCTGAAACATACTTCTTTTATAGTCTCTTATCGTGCCCTAGATTTAGTCTTCTTGTTAAATATACTTGGATATAAAAAATACTGGTAAAAAAGAAAAATTCCTACAAAAGAGGATAGACCTTGCCATATCCTTAAAAACAAAAATAATGCCTTTGAAGCCTCTCACTTGACAGAATTGTACCAGGATGGTCTGAGAAAGACAGGTGAATGCCATATGTGGAACGCTCCATTTTCCAAGGTGATGGTGGCACAAAACATTTATAAAAGATAGTGATATATGCTTTCCCTGACGCTCTTAACTGGTTTGGTTGTAATGTTCACATTGTTGTCACCTGACCTGTAGGTGGGAAATAAGACTGCTATAATTCTAAGCGCTGATTCAAAAGGATTGAGCAACTTCAGTGATTTGAAATGAATCGAAAGTGAAGGGTTCAAAGGGAAATGAAGCCAGTGAAGGATTTGTGAAATTTGCATTTGGCTTCAGCCCTGAAGCTTCTGGAAATATTACCAGTATTTCCATTTTACATTTATCCAACTGAGGTGCTCCTCAAACCCCTTTTACGAGTTGTTGGCAGAGTTCATGAGCCCATCCTATGTTGGAAATTTGAGTCTAATTTAGGATTTTTATTTTATTTATTTTTTTTTTTTTGGAGGACAGAGGCTTAGTTCTACTTCCTCTTGCTGAATTCTGATGAAATGTTGAAACGCTTACGTAAAGGGATGATGAGCCTCAGGGTCCGCATCATGTATCCCCTTCCCATCCTTAAAGTCATAGGTCTTGTGGGAGCCCCACGGTGGCTTACCCACAAAACCTCATGTAAACACACAGGTGGCCCCTGGCTGATTGTGCCCACAGCATTTTATCAGCACTTAGGTGGCCCGTGTTTCCCAACAAAACTTGGAACTGGTCATTTTGTGGATGGTCAGAGCGTGCAGGGTCCTCTCCCTGTCTTTGATCTCATCAGTAGACCCTGTGAGGGCAGCAGTTTCTGTTTGCTTTGGCAGAGGTGATTTTGGTAAGGAACCATCTTCTGATTGTTGTTTGTGAAAGTCATTCATAACTTGTTCCTTTTCTTTAGCTTTGTTCAAAGTAGAAATACCTTTCTTGTGTTTTTGGATTATAAAAGTAATACATGCTCATTGTAAAGATTCAAACAAGACAGCGATGTATAAAGTAGAAAGTAGTAAGTCCTATCCCCCGAAGACAACCACTGCTCACAGTTTCATGTAGATTCTTCTAGAGATTCTCCCATTTAAACATATAATGTCTATTATCATTTTTTCCTATTTGAAGATATATTATTTCCTCAGAAGTTCAACACAAGTTCAACTGACCTTATCCTTCCATGACCTGAGCGGATGCCTTCCTTTATCACAATGTTAGCGTTACCTTTGAAAGAAAGTGACCCAAATATATTCCTGATCAAAATTTGGGATTTGTTACTACTCTCTACACAGATCAGACTTATGTGCAGGATTGTGCCTGGAAAGAGAGGTTTGGTTAAAATAGATATTTCTGGAAACATTCAAATTGCAAATGGAAACTCGGACCTACTATCTAAAGAAGAATGTACTGGAAAAATAATCTGAAGAGTTGACAAATTGTGTACTAGATTGAACACATGGAATGTAATGCAATGAGATTTTCTGCACTAAAACTTACCCTAGTATGTAAAACAATGATGTGTGTATTATATAACAGTGATGTGTACATTTCTGACATCCCATACATAATATACACAGTTTGTATAAATGCATACATTTAAAAATATATATGTACGATACAGCTAACATAAAACTGTAGTATGCCTGAAGGATATTCCTAGTGCCTAACATTGAGTATAAGTCACTGCGTGTTCGCATCACCTTGGAAGTGCAGTAATTGTTACAAAATTAATCAGTGCAGCCAACATTATTTATGAATCACATCTTTGAAACTGTGCAGTAGTATATACATATATATTTTTAAATAACATTTTTCACAGTTTTCCAGAGTTACTGTTGAAATCTGTATCACCAAAAAAAAAAAAAGCAAGATTTTTTTAATGATGTAGAAACTCTTCAGACCCAGTAATCTGTGTGTGATTTCCTGTTTGTAGATACCCAAGAGACTTTAGCAGTCACCAGCCTTAAAGCATGTACAGGATATTATTGTGACTTAATTTATCTGCAGTTTTTAATCCATGTGAAATTGGAATTTATAAACTGACTTGGATTAAATATGTCTGCCTTTCTAAGGTTGCAAATGTTACATTAAATGATTTATGTTGTAAACGAGAGAAACCGAGTTGTATGTAAAAAAAAAAAAAAAAATGTCCACCAATTTCTGTGAATATTTTTACAAGGAAACTTCGGAATCAAAATACGTTCAAATAAGTATTTGGGTCCCCGGTTCAAAATCTCTTCAGAAACAACCCTGTTGTTTCATGAATTTCTTAAATGTAGCTCCCACGAATTATCATTACTAGGTCTGATATTTTCCAAGGGCAAGACAGAAGTATGTTTTTCTTCATTACTACTTGTACAGAAGGACACAGCCCAGTGTCCCAGAAAACGCTGAATAGGAAGCTTGAGGAGTTCACTGATGCCGGTCCCACAGGTAGTCCTGGGACACTGGGGCACTGTTTTACTCAACATTCCTTAATAACACAAGTTAATTCCCTAAGTTATATGTGCCAGGTTTTTTCAACTCAAACCAAAACATGGTGGAATAATAATGCTCACAAATATTTGGTTGAACCAAATAAGAGAACTTTGAACTAATGAAGATGGAAATATTAGAACAGCAGCTTGCCATTATCTGTCCCCCTGTGTGGGAGGGTTTTCTGTTTATCTTATTCTTACTCTTCTCTCACAACTTTTGCAGTCCATTCCTTCCCAAAGAAGCAGAAACGGCAACAAAAACAGAACGATGACTCTACCTTATCCAGCCCATACCCTTAGGTTCAAGTTGCCTTGTCATGCAGCAGGACCCTAGCTCGGCACCACCGTGGAGACCATCTCATCCCAGAGGTGGCCAGGACAGGGCACTGGCCTTGCTCGCTCCAGGGACCTTGATGCTCTTTTCAGAAGTGGTTTGGGCTAAGAAACACTCAACAGTCTACAGTTTGCCTGCTGTTAAAGTCTGTTGTAATCAGAATCATATTTTTAAGAAGTAACACATTTTCAATGAAACATGGATCAACTGGAGTCTTGAAAGACACTTTTTTAATGAAAGAAAGAAAACTTAACAACATAAACTGCATTTCCAGCAATTTTCCAAGCACAGTTTTCGATATCTGTTTGCTGCTGGGAACAGCAAACAGAACAAGAAATGTTCAGACTTGAGATTTGTGTTCTCTTTGTCCAAACTGAATTACTCTGTATATGTCATCAGAGGGGTCAGCTTGTTTGTGTGGCATGAGGAAAATTACAAAACTCTGTTCTCAAACTAATTACATCTGGCCACAGTTTTGGTTTTTATGATTTAATTGGCATTCTGAGGCACCAGGGGGTAATTTGGGGCAGGCTCCAAGGGCACTTAGATTCACAGCTCTTACAGTAATGGGAATCAGGGGATTAAATCCCTACATGTTACTTTGAACATCCACTTCTTAGAGCCAGTTTTAAACACACTGATCTGAGGGATGAATTCAAAGTACTAATTGCAAGTCGACACGAGGATCAGCATTTGTCTTTAAGCATCAGGAAGTAATGATGGGGCCTGAAAGGCTGAATCAAGGACTTGTTTTCCACTCATTTCTGACATAGAAGTTCATCAGAAAATATTTATATCCAAAGATGATGTAAAATAGTACCATTGTTTAGGATTTTCAAACAGTGCTGCTTGGTGATAAAAATAATCACAATATTCAGCTCCCTGTTCTTCAGCACTTCTTTTCAGTTTTCCATAAGACAAAACTGACTTTTTCCCCAGTGTTTATCATCCCTTGATTTCTAGATGTCCACATGAGCAAAGAGAACATACTTAATGGTGAGAAATATGCACTACTTGACTGAACAGCATTCTACCCACAGTAGCCAAAGGTATGTGACTTCTTAAAGAACACTCTTTGAGTCTTCTCTGTTACCTTCATCCTCCAAAGTGAGAGATCACAAAGCCTCAAGTATGGCCATGTAGGTGAGATGTCAAAAATTCTAAGTATATAACATACTAATCTATAGTGATAGATGCCTTCAGAGCATCACCAGCTGTCTCTGGGGCCCATCTGTGTAGTGAAATAATGATATTAAATCTTTTCTTTGAGTAATCCACAATCTGAGTATTAATCCCCTGCAGTTCCCAGGGCTGCCAACTCAACCCAAAATGTCCTTCTCTGTGAACTGGGTTGATTTTGTTGTTCCTTTGGGGGCTTCGCCCTTCTAAGTTCTATAAGTCAGGTTTAGTATCTTGACTTTTTAGAAGAAGAGTTATTAGAGACAGTGGGAGCTTTAAGGAAACAAGGATTCAATATGAGAACTCATGGATGTTGGGATGAGAAGTCAGGAAAGTAACTGGGGTACCTACCCAAACATTCCCCTCCATTGCCTGCTGCACCTGATCCTTGAATAAAGCTCCTCTGCATACTGCAATTTCCTCTATGTGAAATGTAACTCAGAATACCCATAACCTCAGACAGAGTGTGAGGATCAACAGATTCGGGCAAGCGTTTTGAGATTCCCAGTTGTCACATTCAGCAGGTTGTCACAATGCATGATTGTCAGAACGGAGGCAACAGAAATATATCTACAGGCACCAAGACACAAAGGTGTGTGATGCGTGGCATGGTACTCTGTCCCCCCTGAAGAGGTTCTAGAGGACCAAGAGGATGGCAGTGGGGTAGCCACAGCTCCCTCCGTAAGATTCTTCAGCCTTTATTGTTACCATTTTGAGTCCTCCTGCCTGTAGGCAGAGTAAGACCAATGAGGGGGTGGAGGTAGGGGGGGTCTGTCCTTGCCAAGAGGAGCAAGGCTGCCAAGTACCCCACCCAGTTGGTGGTACAGCCCCACCCCCCTCTTTCTCCTCCAGTCCTGACCTTAAGAAATCAGGGGGTGTCAGATGGAAATTGGAAGAAGGAACATTGGGTCCAAGTTTCCAGTGTGCCATCTTCCGTGAGAAAATAACTTGCCTATTGAACACCATACTTCAAAAATCTTCATAGACCCAGAGAACACAGCACAGTCTTGTTTTGCATGCTCTCATGGCTTTTCTTTGAGGCTGAGTTCCAAGATGGGGATCTTGTGCCTTTGATGGTTTGTTTGTATGTTTGTTTGGGGCCAGGAGGTGTAGGACAGCTAATCCGGGACATCTGTCCCTGAGAAAGGAGATCTGTCGCAAGGGACTTGGGTATGTCATGAGCTTCAGGAAAGAGGAGACCTCTCTTGAGAGAATAGATAGATTTTTTCTCTAGTGGGTTAGGTTGCCTCAACATGATCACTTAATTGCAGGCTACACCTTAGTCAGTGTACCAGGAGAGAGAAAAATCAACATAAGAACTTAGTGATTTTTGTGATGCCCACCTAGACATTTGTACATTCTAGCCCCAAACATTGAAACAAAAACTGGAAATCTGACCAATAATCTGAATGTTTCATACCACCGAGGTCAAGGCCCTAACTGTTGGATTGAAGTTTTGAGCTTTTATCTAAAATTTATAGTATTTAGACACAGCCCTTCCTTGTGTCCCTAAATCAGTGCTTTGATGTCATCAAAATAATCATGAGATACTCATTCTAAAAGGCCCTTTCTTTTCATACTCACTGGAAAATCCCTAGCCTTTCTCCAGTACAAAGGAGCAGGGGCTTAAGGTCTTGCAAGATCCATCCTCATTTAGGCCCAAATTGACACTAACACCCTTTCCACAAGAGCATAACATCTTATCCTGTGTGAATTCTGAGTTTTTAGGTAAAAAAAATTCTAGAATGGCAACAGGTTTATTAGCATGAGGAGGTGTCGATACACTAGCTAGACTCTTGGATGTCACATTTTCGCAGGCAGGATGTTATAGAACAGACGCTCCTACCACAGCATAATAAACAGTTGCTTACTCTACAGTTCCATGGGATCAAGTTGAAAGTCACTCCCATGTAAGTTTGCCTCAATCGGAGCAGGGATTTAAAATTCCACCATTTTATACTGTATCATTTTGGATGTTTATTTATGGAGCTGCAACTCTAATTCAATATTCCTGCATAGCGTGTCACAGCAAACAACTTTTCAAATTCTGCATCTCGGTCTCAGGAAAGCCGTCAGCAACTTGGGAACCTGCTTACGTCCCGCGAGACTTTTCCACTGATCCAGTTTTAGCAGCCACAAAACCAGATTACAGAGCCTTCACCTCCTCTTCTAGGAATTGGTCTTACAATTGTTTCCAGGATTGAAGAGGATTTTAAGTAGAACAATTCTGTACAGTAATTTATGCTGTAAAAATGTAGCCATTGTAGCATTGATTAAAGTGCTGTATTTATAAGGTTGATTACTATTTTCATTTGTGTCTAGTCATTCAATATTAAAATAGCTTAAGTTCATTTTTGTTATGTGACATTTATTTGGGACTTCTTGTTAGGGCATTTGGATATGGTTATGGAGAAAGTCCAGAATCTGTGTTGATAGCCATTATTTTAACCCAAGTAGTTGTAATGGTCTATTAAGCATCAACATTACCAACCCAACTGATTACCAACTGATGAAACCATGTGCTCTTGTCTGTGTCTTTAAGTGTGTGATAAAATCTTAACCCAAGCAATGAATAAAGACTAGTGGCTTTAGAAAGGTTCACTTCCTCCAGCTTTTCTTCTCAAAATTCATTAGCACTTTTCCCAAGGAAATTCCAATGCATCCTCACAAGTGCCCCCAGATCTCTTACTCCTATAGAGAGGTCTCTTCTCCCAGGCTGCTTCTAAGGTGTCTGCATGCATGAAGCCTGAAGTCCTTCACTTTGATGGTTGCTGATGTCTGCATAAGGAAAGGCATATACTAAATCCTCTTCCTATCTTTCTCTCTCTCATATAAGGAAAAAGTTTCTCCCACATAGCAGTATTTATCATACTGCAAATAAACAAAACTCCTATTTCAAATCATGAACAATTCAACATTGAATTATTTTGGCAAGGTGTTAGGAAGGCATAGATTGTACATCTAATATTAAGGAGTTACTTAGGGAGATCTTATATTTTGTCTGAGTTTAAATTTACATGTACAAAAACGATGGAATCATTGACCATGATTTTACTGTTTGAAGATTTTGCTGTGTCTGTCTAGAAGTCACATAACACTCAGGCAGAACAGTTTCTGGAATGGAGGAACATCTTACTATACTGTAACAGAATGAGCCTTAAGGATTTTTAAGAATAAGCACTTTTATATTTGAAGGTAAATATTAATGCATCAGTGAAGTTACTTTTTTGAGGTCTTAATAAACCTTGAAATCAACATCACTCTGTCTCAAAAACATCCTCCTGTCTTTTCTAGAACTTCCGAGTAAAATGTCCTTTCCCATATGTCACAGTATTTTGTTTTAAATGCAATCAGCTAGTCACAAACTTACCTTTTCCTCTACAAAAGTATGACCCTACCAGATGAGCACATTTTACAGAAAGGAACACCAATCTGAGAATGCTCTTGGCAGGAAATGTTAAGTGTCACCTTAGAGTGAAAAACAGAACGACCTATAAGAGAACCTGGAATATTCTTGCTAAGAGAGGTTTTGATTTTGTTTCTCTGGTTTTTTACATGCCAAGCTTTGTTTACTATAAAGCAATGCCTCAGTGGAGGCTGTTACATTGTGACATATATCAAACAGAACAGACAACAAAAATGTTCCATGCTGAGACTGACTCCTGCCATTTGTAGTTCACTACATTTCTTTTTCCGTTTTCTTTTTTAAAATTTTATCTTCAATCAAACAAGTAATATGAGAATACAGTCTTGTTTAAAAAAAAAAAAAGTATATGGGGGCGCCTGGGTGGCTCAGTCAGTTAAGTGTCTGCCTTCGGCTCAGGTCATGATCCCCGGGTCCTGGGACAAAGTCCCACATTGAGCCCTGCATCCGGCTCCCTGCTCAACGGGGCGTCTGCTTGTCCTTCTCCCTCTGCTCCTCCCCACCCCGTCGTGTGCATGTGTGCGTACTCTCTCTCTAATAAATAAAATCTTTAAAAAAATTAATTAAAATTAAAATTAAATTAAAAAGCATGTGATAAAAATAGACAAGCATTGCTCAACAGCAATTCATCCTTTTAAAATGTCGGATTTGTTGGTTTTTAGTATGTTCACAAGGCTGTGCAAACATCACCATTATCTAGTCACAAGAACATTTTCATCACACCAGAAAGAAACCCCATACTTAGCAGTCCCTCCCTATACCCTCTTCCCCCAGCCCCTGGCCGTCTCTATGGATTTGCCTAGTCTGGACATTTCATATAAATGAAATCATAAAACAGGTGGCCTTTTTTGGGTTTCTTTCAGTTAGCATAATGTTTTCAAGTTCCGTCCCTATTGTAGCACGCGTCAGCACTTCATTCTTTTTTTGGCTGAACAAGATTCCATTGTATGGACATACCACATCTTATCTATTCATCGGTCAATAGGCATTGGGTTGTTCTCACTTTTTGGCTAATATGAACAATGATGCTATGAATATTCATAGCACAAGTTTTATGTGAGTATATGTTTCCAGTTTTCTTGGGTATATACCTTGTTGAGGAATTGCTGGGTCATAGGGTAACTCTCCATATTTCATTATTTTGAGGGGAGACTGGGGAGTGACTGCTGATGGGTGCAGGATTTCTTTTTTGGGTAATGAAAATGTTCCAGAATTAGCTAGTGGTTATGGTTGCACAACACTGTGAATATACTGAAATCCACTGAATTATACACTTTAAAAGGATGAATTTTATGGTATGTGAATTACATCTCAATTTCAAAAGTAGTCAGTTCTTATTTAGACTTAACATGAAGGCTTCCCAGTTGTTTTGTTGCTTCTTGTATCCTACTTCTTTCAGATCAGATCTGAGTTGTAAAATTTTTGAATCTTTGCATGTCTGAAAGTATCTCACTTTGTGCCCTCACCTATTATGGAATGCTAATTTAAAAGGATTTTCCTTGGAAGTTTGAAGATACTGTTCTAGTTTCTTCTTGCATCTCACGTTATCTTTGTAGTAACAGAGTCCTCCTCTCCCCATCCTGCTACTCCCAGAAAGTGTTTAGGGTTTTCCCTTATAACCTTGATGTCTGAAATGTCATCATGACATTGCTCAGCAGGAGTCTCTCATTTTGTTTGTCCTTGATTCCGCTCATCCACCCAAGAGTCCCACACCTGTCTTCTGGGTCCCACACCGGTCCTCACTCTGGGGCACTGGCTTCCATTACTGCTGAGTATACTCTGTCCTCATCTTCTGAAGATCTATTCGATACATGTTGGGAACTTCTGGGTTCATCTTCTGATTCTCTTGACCGTTTTTTATATTTTCTGTCCTCGCCCGTTTTGCTCTTCTAAGAGAATTCCTTGGCTCAGCCTTTCAACTTATTCTCTTGTCAGCTTCAGTGCTTCTGACCACTTACTGAGAATTTTACTTCAATCGTCAAATTTTTCATTTCCAGCATCTTTAAAGCATTCCTTTTTATGGGTGCAATATCATTTTATCTCCCTCTGAGGATTCTAATTATATATGTGCCATTTTCTTGTTCTGTTTGCTCGATTAACTCTGCTTCTTTAGGTGTAAACTTTTCCATTTGTTGGGGTTGGTACCTCTCTTTTATGGCTTTTTCCAAATGTTTAGGGGTTATTGGCTGTGTGCTACACTTCACATTTGAGCTCTCAGCCTTTCTGCCAATGTTCTTTCTATTTGCTGCATCTAGACTCCTGGATGTAGAGGGCACCCCGTCCGTCCTGGAGGTAGCCAGGGCCCCATCTGGCCTCTCCATCACAACCATCTGAACCCACTGGTCCATACTGGGGAGCTAACACCCCTGGTGCCTGCTGCTTAGCCTGAAAGTGGAGAGGTGGCTGCTCCTATATTGGGATATAATCCCAAGTGATTAACCACCCCCTCCAGGGTACCTCCCAATATTCTTGACCTCCAAGCCCATCAAATCCTGGATCAGCCCTCTATATTTTTAGTTCTGCACCACCTCAGGACTGTGATTTTCTTCTTTATGATGGTCCTATGCTTTTTCCATCCTTCAGAGATGCCTCAACGTTCCTGGACTTTTTAAGACACCCCTTCTTGTTTTTTAGTGCTCTTGTGGATTTGTTGTTGCTGTTGTTGTTGTATCAAAGAGATATAACTTTAACAAAGTCAAGTCCTAATGTTTGCCAGGGGCGGGAGAATTGCCCTCTAGCAATCAGGCTTGATGCATCCCATCTAACTTGCTTTTCGAGATGGCCTTGGACTTCTGGACTCCACGTTGCTGGGAGCCTCACCCCTGATTATCCTGGCCTTTGTGGTGCAGTCGCTGTTTAGCCCTTCGAAAACCACTTGGCCGCTCATTCCTGCTCCCGCTGCTGCCCATGCCGTCAGTCAGTCTGTCCAGCGGGGCCCCTGAGAGGTCTCTCCCTGCGGGCTGTTGTTGGCCTCTGTGCTTCTGCCACACCCGTGGGTCCAATGTGAAGTGGATTTTTGGCATCCACCCCTGACATAACCTTAAAAATGCCCCCTGGAAACAGAAATTTCTTCTCCATCACAGACCATGTTGAGACCATTTCTACCTCAAAAGCGCCACCCACAGAAGCCAGGTCAGATGGTTCCAACCCCACTGCTGGTCAACACAGCACATCCTACCCTGGGTACAGACCAGGGACCGGTCCCAAGAACAGTGGCAGAAATCAGTTATTAGTGCTGGGACAGAAAAGCTGGACCAACAACAAGGGGACTTGACTGTGAGTTGCCTGAACACTGAGATGTGACTCCTGACTCGGGATAGCTCAGAATCCAGAGCCTGGGGTGGGTGGCTGGCAGGTGGAGGTTCTGTGGCCTCAGTCATGGAGTGGGGAAGGCTGAGGGGTAAAGAGAAAATAAAGAGGTTCAGTCTTTTTCACCAGACCGATTCTAACTGAGCTTGCTGACCCAGAGAACAGTTCTACGTTCAGCCAGTTAGCCGAGGACATTTCTAATGTGGGACTTGGGAGACATCTCAGTTGATGTCATCTCAGAGCAAGTAAGTAAGCAAGGTATGTAAGGCATGACCCATGAAAAGTGTCCAGGGTGATGAGTGTATTGGTGGACACATGATCCTTGCCACAGGACCACAGAACCAGCCCCTTGGGGAAGTAGAGGTAGATGACAGCCAGGTAGTGGGATCCATGGAACACTGGGAAGAATGTTCTACCTCCCTCAGTGACTGAAAATTCCCGGAAGACCACCTCCCAGCTCCTCTTTGTCAAAAGCCTGTATTCCCCTAAGGTGTCACACAGGAAGTCCCTCACGCATCCCTGACATCATCACACTGTTTCCACTGATTAGCAGGAGGAGACCGTGGGGAGGCAGAGGTGCCGGGTGGAGGTGGCCAAGAAGGCTGAAGCGGAGAGAGGGAGACAGGCTGAGCAGGGGAAGATGGCCCGTGGTCACATCCAACAATGGCCACAGCACTTGTCCCAACAGGTTCTTAACCTGAGGTTGTCTGCCTTTGAAATGGGCCCTTGATCCCAGAGACGGGTGACTACGTGAACATTCCTGACCTGTCCCCCCTCCACGCGCTAGATTCCAGTGCTGGAATCTAAGTGGAAACTCCCCAGTGGGTGAGCGTCGCTGCTTTCCTGGGAGAGCTCAACATGTTTATCTTGAGCTTGAGGTTGTAATTATGATTTAGTGGAATGCCACTTCGGAATGTCTTTTTCTTCATTTCATGTAAATTAAGTTGCTGGTGCGTGTGGGAATGCATGTGTCTCTATTCCTACGGGGAGTCAGGGAATCCATTAGTTATTGTCTGGGAAATGCTCTGCGGATAAAAAGCTCTCCAGAAATGTGAGGTATTATTATTAGGTGCCTTCAATTTGTAAATCATCTTGAATGGGTTGTTTTGTTTTATTCTGTCTTGTTTGGGTATGAAAATGATAGCGTCAAACCCCAAGTTCAGCAATGGCCAATATACACGCCAAAGAACATGGGCAAAGTATAAATACAGGGTTTTCAATGGTTTTGATTTATTCACTCCAAGGATTTGCAAGGCACTAAGAATTCCCAGACTTTGAGAAGTCCCATGAACTGTCCTGACCTCCAAAACCAATGTGCAGGGCTATGGGGAGCTGTGCAGATGGTCTGCAAAGGGTGCAGAGAGGCTGGCTTTCATCGTTGCATGAATGAGTGAATAAATTTGTTGATAATTCCTACCCTCCAGATTCTCAGTATCTAGAAAAATGGTGCATGTTTCTTGCCATGATGAACTGTTCTAGGTTTCTTGATTCACAGACCCAGCACAAAGAAACAAGACTTTCAAACAGGCTGTATTTGCTCCAAACACTGAAAGGAGGAAATTGACATAAAACAAACAAAGACACAGATCATTGGGCATTGGTATATTCATAGCCAAAGGAAACCCTGATCCGATCCGATCCGTGTATGTTAGGTCAAAAGCCATCTTCTTATCTGGACCTTGCAAATTAAGTGGCCCGCCCTGGGGAGCTGTCCTGTGCACTGTAGGATGTTTAATGGTATCCTTGACCTCTACCCACTAGATGTCAGTAGAGCTCCTCTCTGGGTTGTGACCGTGAAAACTGTCTCCAGACATTACCAAGTGTGTCCTCAGGGACCCAATCTCCCCACGCTGAGAGCCACTGCATTTGAAGAAAATCCAACCACTTTGATACGTGAGACCCTCAGTGATCTGGCCTTTACCTCTCTTATCTGAGCCCACTCACTTCTCATACAGGGCTCCAGCATGCTGAGCCTACTTGAGGTTCTTGAGCTAAGCCGCACTCATACCTCCATGCCTCTGTAGACCTTCTTCCCACTTCCTGGACCCCCTTCTCTGACTTCAGTCACATAGGCATCATCCAGCGGACTCATCCCCAAATCCAACCTTCCTTTACTTCTCTCCCTCTCACCTTATGGATGAGGGGCCCACCTTTGGACTCCCAAGGCACCTTGCTCGGAGCCTCACCTGCCCCTTCCTGCACTACCTGGTAATCACCTGTGTGCAGACATTGATAGCACCAGCTTGTGAGCTAGACCGTGAGGCCAGGGTGGGACTCTATCTTTTATCTCTGTATTATCTTGCAAGGTCCAGATAAGATGGCTTTTGACCTAACATACACGGATCGGATCAGGGTTTCCTTTGGCTATGAATATACCAATGCCCAATGATCTGCAGTACCTAGCACAGTGTCTGGCACATAGTAGATGCTGAGTAAATGGGTGTGGGAGGAAAGAGAAGGGGAGAGAGGAGAAGGCAAGCAGGGAACGGGGAGAGGGAAGCGGGGAAAGGCTGTTAGGGATTTTCCTAATGTTACAGGAGTAGTAAATGTTGCTCTTTATATTCGGTTTCTACTTCTAGAAGTCCATTAACCCAGCCATAAAAATAAATGCTGGTCCCTCATAAAACAATATATGTCAACAAACTGAGGCCTTTAGGATCAGTTGCTGGGCTTTTTTTTTTTTTTTTTTTTTAAATCCCAGGCAAAGTACTTTACCCTTTCTCTGATTATTACTGCTTATTCCAGATGGTCCTTATTCAAACACTGGCCTTTCTCAGGTATCCTTCCTTGTCCTGCTGTGCTCAGAGGTGTGGCCCCCTCTGAATCAGGGGGGCAGGACCCACTAGTGCCCAGCCACTCCACCGAGGCTCTTCAGACCTGCTTCCCAAGGTGAGCATGCCCCACCCCCAGATTTGCCCTTTGCTTGCAGACTCTTCTGTTTATTCAGTCATTTCTGAGCTGCACTGGCCATCTGCTGGCTCCATCAATTAAGTGATCGAATTCTCTTTGAATGCTGCAAAGGAGTTCCTCCTCCTCTCTCATGCTCTCACCAGATCCTGAAGTAGAAACTGCTGAGGAGGCTCCTAGATGTGGCTGAACTGATGCATTTCTGAGCAGAAAATAGGCACTTAATCCCCTGGCTCCCCCGAAGCTGGGGTCATGTTCCTCTTGGAAGTGAAGTAGCACAAAGCAATATGAAAATAAATTCAGGCCCTGTACCCGGGATGGGAAAGTCATCATGAATAAGCCAAAAGAAAGAGAGAAAGAATCGGAGGAAGAACATACAGAAAATCAGCAGAGGACCTAAAATGAATGAAATGTTTCCGTTTCTGCCAGCATTATATTTTTTCAAGGTAGTTGCCAGTTGTTTCCACTTTGTTTTCAACCTATCACCTGCCACAACCCAGCGTTCAAGTACTCCAGGCTACTCTGTGTTCACTGTCTCCAGGGAAGGATGTGTCGGGCCAAAAGGGGAACCGGGCACCAAGCACTTGAGCTGAGGGTAGCCTGGGTTGAAATGTGCTAAGGAAAACATGCCCTGCAGATTCTGAAGACAGTATTAAAAAAGGACTTAAATATGCCATTAACAATTTTGTATTGATTGTTATGTTGAAATGATAATATTTGTGATATATTGGGTTAAAATATTATTTAAAATAATTTCATCCGTTCCTTTTACTTTTTTAATGTGGCCCCTAGGAAAATTTAAATGCTATATGCGGCTTGCATTATATTCCACTGGGCAGTGCTATCCGAGAGCAAAGGATAAAGGTGAGGCCTTCTAGCTTTACCCCAAATAGCAGTGTCTGCCATCCGGACGTCTCCAGGATTCTTCTCGCAAGCTCAGAACCAGCATTCTTGACATATGAGTGATCGTACAAAGTCTTTTACTACTTCTTTATTATTTATGTGATACATTTAAGGTTTTATTTCATGCATCTGGGAGCAGCATAAGTGGATAAAATGTTAGATGATGGGAGTCTGAACATATCTAGCTATTTTACATTAATTCTTAATGGAAATAATTCTCTCTCTCCATTTTTGCATCTGAAAGTTGCATTTTCTTCTAATATAATGTGTATATTGTGGATCCTCTATACACAGGGGGAGGGAAGGAACAGAGATGGGTAGGATCATTTTTGTTAAAATTTGGGGCCTGATTGGGAAAATGGTGAAACAATGGAAAGAACAAACTTGTGGTGATTCGGTTCTGTGTCCAGAATATTTTATCTTTTCAAAAAAATGTCACTGGCAACCTAAATGAGGACTGTGAGAGACTGTTTAAAAGCTATGAATGCCCGAAACTTATAAGCCCAGGTGTTCCCTGCCTGAGCTTAATGCTGTTCCCAACAAAGGACTAAGCCAGTTAATAAGTTACCAAAGCTGCCATTTTGGGGATGGAAACTGGTTGAAGAGGAAGTCTTATTGGAGTGTATACATAGGCAGATTGTTCTGTCTTAGAGGTGCTAATTTTTGAAATTGTTAAGAAGACCCTTTCTTTTCCAATATGAAGTTTTAAACATCAGCTTGTCCATCCACGCCACTGGCTGAGGTATTTGGGGAGGGGAAGAGGGTAGTATAGAAAGTGGGCGAGTAGAGAAAGACAAAGGCCCCTGCTGTTAGGGTGGAAAACTCTTGGAGCCTGTTATTTGAACTTTGAACTCTGAAATCAATCATTGATGGCAGGGTTCAGTCACTGACAGCACAAGTTCACTGAATCACTTCAAGAGTGGAAGGATTTCAAAAGCCCTGGTCTCAGGAGAAGATTAAACTTTCATACTGGGGCAGTGGTTCACTTTAAAACACAAAACAAAACATTTTTTTAATCCTAAGAATTAACTAATACCCAAAATGCTGTCTTGAATCATGAGATCCATCAGTTCTTGACATTGTCTATGGAAACTGGTTGAAGAGGAAGTCTTATTGGAGTGTATACATTGGCAGATTGTTCTGTCTTAGAGGTTCTCTAATTCTCTTCAGATGAAGTTAGAATAGAGTTTTCCAGGATGAACAAGATGCAACAGACTCATCTCTGCTCACTCCTCTAGCCAAGTGCAACTATAAATCCTGGAAACAAAGCAAGAGGCAAACTAAGGAGAGGTCTGAGAGGTGGAAAGAGGGAGGAGAACTCGTTAGGGACCCAGGACTGGAGAACCAACGTAGCAGCAGGTTGTCTTCCAACTGACCAACCACCCAACAGAAGAAGGCAACCCAGGCCTGCCCTCTCCTGACCCCCAACCTAGCAACAGAAGGTGACATATATTTCACTGAGGTGAAATGCATAGCAAATAAGAAAACAAGTTCAACATCATTAGCCATCAAGGATTTGCAAATTAAATACCACAATGATAAAACCGCTACACACCCATCAGAATGGCTAATACAGCACCCAACACAGGAGCACCTAAATAATGACAGAGGTGGACAAGAATGCGGAGAAACAGGATCACTCATGCATTATTGGTGGGAATGTCAAACGGAATGGCCACTCTGGAAAACAGTTTGGCAATTCTTATAAAACTAAACATGCAACTACCATATGGCCCAACACAACAATTGTGCTCTTGAGCATTTATTCCAGATAAATGAAAAAAAATGTTTATACAAAAACCTGTACATAAATGCTCATATCAGCTTTATTCATCATAGGCAAAACCAGGAAACAGCCTAGATATCTTTCAATGGATAAATGGGTGAAAATGGAATACTATTTAGCAACAAAAATAAATGGAACTAGTGATACACACTAGTGTATTGAATGAATCTCCAGAGAATTATACTGAGCAAAAAAAAAAAATCTCAAAAAGTTGTACGATTATATTTACATAACATTTAAGTAACATTTTGAAATGACACACTTTTAGAAATGGATAATAGATTACTGACTGCTGGGAGTTAGGAGCTCAGGGGAAAGGAATGGGAAGGAAGTGGATGTGGTTATCAAGGGGCAACAGGGGGGTCATTGCAATGATGGAACTGTTCTATATCTTGACTCTGGTGGCAAATGAATGAACCTACACATAGTATAGAATTGTATAGAACTATATACGCATACCCACACAAATCGCACAAGTTAAGCTGATGATGTCTGAACAAGATTGGCGAATTGCAGCAATGTCAAATCCTTGTGCAACTGTGCTACGTTTTGCAAGATGTTACCATTGGGAGAAACTGGGGAAAGGATACACAGGATCTCTCTGAATTATTTCTTACAAGTGCGTGTGAATATACACTTTTCTCAGGAAAAAGTTAATACAAAATAATGGGATGCATCTTACTCAATCAGGACACCTTAAAGTACAGGAAATGGGTGAGAACCTTTTGGAAGCTGTAACACGAGGCTTTCATAAAAAACAAAAATAAAAATAAAAACAAAAACCCGGACCTTGATTCAGTCTTGCAAAAAGCAAAGGAATAGAATGCAAAGAGGTTTCATCAACAGACTAATCACATTTAGACAATATTCTGGTTTAGCTCCTGGTGTTCTGATTTCTAATGCCTTTTCCACCTTTCTTTCTTGGTGATTCAAAAGGCAGCAATTGCAGATCTGATACATAAAAAGTTGGTTTGCAAATACCCCATTCCATGAACTTCAACATTTGGCTGAACATTTTGAAGATATCCAAACGGAAAACAAACAAAGCACCTCGTGTTACAATTAAAGCAATTAAATCTATCCTCCTCCCCCTCAAGAGACAATAAAAACTCTCCCTTTGACAGAGACACTTGCTAATACAGTAAAAAAAAAAAAAAAAAAAAAAGGAGGGGGGAGGGGTTAGGCAGTTAGAATAACTGTCCCCATCCTAACTAAAATGAAACAGAATTGTGCGGCCTCCTCGTTATTCCAAACAGGAATAATGAAGGGACTCTGAGGGATAGTGTCATGCCCAATTCCCCAGTGATTCTTTTAATTCAATAAGGAGGATTATAATAATAGAAAGACAAAGGCAAAGCTTTCTGCTAGATATGAGTGCTACTCTGTCAGTTCCCATCTTCTCCAGAACGATTCACTCTTCAAGAATTCCAAACAGTACTCAAACTCTTCCCATGACCCAACCTGTGACGGTAACCCTTGGCTCTCTCAGTAGTCAACATGGATGTCCTCTCCGTAACACCATACTGGGAAATTTTATTGGGAGAAATCTGTTATGTAAATTGAACTGCCAACTCAAATGTTCCTCACACGGACTTTTTCTAGAAACACTTGAAGACTGTCTCATGCATAATCCCTTAATAGTGTAACCTAGTTGGCATTTGCCTATCCCTGAAAACTTAACCCAATCTCAGTTTTAGCAGTTATTTGAAGTCTCTGATTCGCTCTGGGACAACAGTTGTCCCAAAGAATTCTAGAAACCAAACGCATCAAAATAGAAATTGACTTTTCTAAACCCTCACCCATCCTTGTTCAATACCCTTTAAAGCCCGAAGCTAAGGAAGGATTGAAGCCCACTGTGGAAGATTTTATGAAGCAGGGGTTCATTATTCCTTGCATCAGCCCTCGTAATACTCCAGGTTTGCCTGGTAAAAAGCCTCATGGGCATAGATATTGATTTATGCAAGACTGCAGGACTATAAATAAGATCGTGATTCCTCTTTTTTCACTGGTCCCTCACCCAAATTCTGTTTTGTCCTCAATACTACTTGAGGCCACCCACTTCACTGTGATGGGCTTAAGTTCTTTAGCATCCCATTAGATCCAGATCCAGGCAGTCAATAGTTATTTTCCTTCTCGTGGGAAAATCAACCATACACCTGGACTGTTTTGTCTTGGGGATTTACTGATGCTCCCCTTACTTCTGTCAGATTCTTAATTGGGACCTTGAAGATTTGAGATTTCCTGGTGATTCTGTTCTAATATAATATGTAGATGATCTTTCACTATGTTCAAAAAAGGAACAAAACTTTAAGATTCATTCTGTGTATGTATTAAAGACCTTAGTTCACAAGAGACATAAAGCCTGCAAAGAGAAATCACAATTCTGTGACAAGTTCGTTATTTAGGGAATACGCTATCACAAGAAGGCAAATCTCTCACTTTGTAAAATTTATAAGTGATTCCGAATTTTCCAAGACCAACTACTGGGGATTCCTAAGATGACAGTATATTGCCATCATAGGGTGCCAAACGGTCCAACATTGAAGCCCCTTCCATGACCTAAGCCCTCAGGCCCTGAACCTCTTGCCCAGGAAGATAAATAAGCCTTCTGAAACCTACAAAAAGCTCTGCAACTACCCCCTCCCTTGGGGTTGCCTAATTAGCACAAACCCATTTCCCTTTTTGTTCAAGAGAGGCTTCTAAGACAGCCCATGTTGCAATGAGGAAGGGCCAAGAGGGAGACCATGCAGGCATGCGAGAAGACAGGAGACAGACAACAGAGATGGGGTGGGGATGGAAAGTGAACAAAAAGGCGGTGGGGGCAACCATCCACAGGCTGTTGGAGGAAGGTGGCTCTGCAGTGTTGAGCCATGAGCTGAGCTGAGATTGAGCAGCAGGAGGTGGCCAAACAGGGAGCATTGCAGGCGGACGGAAGCATGAGGACCCAGAGGCAAAGGCAAGGAAAGACGCTAAGTTTGGTTGCAGAGTAGTGGGAGCACCGGAGGTGGGGGGGAGGGGTTGCAACAGAGGGACACCAGCGAGGAAGCAGGACCAGATACCACAGGGTCTTAGATGCCAAGCTAAGAATTTCGCTAAGGACAGGGAGCCAGATTGCACAGACGCTGTTCACCTCGAAAGCCCCTTTCCTCACCATTTTCTCCTTTCCTGCTGCCCTTCCCAAGTTTCCTCTTGATGTCCGGGCTTTCTGAGCAGGGGTGTCCTACTCCCAGGGCCATTGATAGGCCACCTTCCTACCTTTTCCTGGTTCTTAAGTGGGGCAACGTCCTCGCTTCTGACTCAGCATTTGAAATTAATTTCCCATGTGGGAATTTACGAATAATCCTTACTAAAAATTACTGTGCGATGAACAGCCTAGACTTCAGCTTTCCTTCATAATTACACCAGTAACTTCCAGAAATACCCGACATTTGGTTAAGTGTGACTAGCTTGTGTCTAAAAACAAGGCCAATTTGTGCTTTTAAAAATTCCAGTTACCTTCCCACAGCCTTCTTGTTGGCCATTTTCCCACAATACATTTTTCATTTGCCTGAGCTGTTGTATATTCTGATTTGGTCTTTCAGTTTTTGTTTGTTTCCTTCAAGATAATTGTGATTCTTCCTACTTTGGAATCTTTATTTTATTTTATTTGGAGAGAGAAAAGGTGCACATGGAGGGGAGGGCAGAGGGAGAGGGAGAATCCCCAGCAGACTTCCCGCTGAGCACCCAACTAGGAGCAGGGGCTCAATGTCACAACCCTGAGATCAGGACCTGACAATATCAAGAGTAGAAAGCTTAACCAACTGAGCCACCCATGCGCCCCCTTTCCTTTTTTTTTTTTTTTAAGTAGGTTCCACGCCCAACTTGGGGCTTGAATTCATGACCTTGAGATCAAGAGTCACATGCTCTACCAACTGAGCCCAGCCAGGCACCCCTGGAATCTTTCTTTACATTGGTTATTGGGGGTTTTTTTTCTGTATTTTTTTTCAAGTTTCATTCCGTATCTCTGCCTATTTGCAGAACACGTTTGAGACAATAATATCTGCGCTTGGTGTTTTGCTTAGCTGCAATGCATTCTGCCTGCTAATAATCATTTCTACCATCACCACCCTTTCACTCAGGGTCCTGAATATCAGCTGTGTTTCCTAGATATAAGGCTCTTCATTTTGGCAATTCACCACTCTATCCCGCTGTCAGTAATGAAATGGTCCATTCAAAACCTACTCTTCTTTATGCCTTTTGTTCTCTGAACCCCTTTCCCCCCCCATGTGAAAATATTTGATGTCTTGTGTATGTGGATTAAAAGCCTATGATTATGAATGGTGCTTGCAATATTGAGCCTCTTGATTGTTTTAATCTCTCCCTGATTAAACTCACATAATGATTAATACTGCTTGTCTTTTATAATTCCCTTATTTTTATTCTGGCTTCCTCATATCTAAAAAAAAAGAAAGAAAGAAAGAAAAGAAAAGAAAAAAAAACTGACCAGAAGCAAAAGTCCTCTCCATTGTTCTTTCTATCTTTAATTGAATATATTTCTGTGACCATTTCAGCTTTTTAGAATTGTATTAAATATGTTGTATTATTTTGAATAGGTCAGTACCTCATGATACAAACCAGCATTCCAATTTATTTTATTCAGTTTTTAAACCTTTAAAATTAAGGTTTCTTAGAATTTTAGAACTAGGAAAACATTGCTTACGGCATCCTTTTCATTTTACAGACCAGGACTTTGAGGTCCGGAGGAGTTAAACGACTAGCCCCAAATGAAGCAGCTCATTAGTGGCGGAGTCAGAACCAGAAACCAATTCTGATCCTACAACAGAACTGCCTCTCCATTGAAAGTGCTGTTTATGTTTGAATACCATCATTCTCAGAACATGTGTATTAATCTTTTTTTCCCTTCAGTATTTGTGTCTGAAACACCCACAAAAGCGAAGCCTTCCAATAAAATCCAGAAACAGACTCCATCCTTGAAGGTCCCTGCAGGTTCCTGGAGTTATTAGTGATAGAGGGAGTAGTAAAAGTCCCCGGGTTTATTTTCAGTTCTCCCGCTGATTTGGTGTATAACTTTGGGAATATTCTTCCCCTGGGCTTTCCTAATGTGTTGGATTCTAGTTACAGACAGATCCCTGAAAGACCTTGTCTAAGTTGCAAAACAAGACATACAGCATCATTTGGGATATTAAATTTGGGGGAGTATACTTTTAGTCCAGAAATGTGATCCTTATGTCTCTCATCTAGTTCAAAGTACATTTCTAATCCTCTCCCACTAAGCCCAAGATTCAGGGCAATTTAGAGTGTTCCTTGGGTTTGCTTGCTGTTCCAGTGAAATTTCCCCTGATAAGTTAGGCCTATGTCCTTACGCAGCTTTCTCCATTTGGTGGGATCAGCCCCTGAGGTCAAGTTCTGCTAAAGCCCCACAAATGGCCCCAGGTCATGGGAATTGGCTAGCCCCTAGGAAAGTTGAGTTGAGAGCTTTGTTGTCCTAAGTCCTGGCCTTGTTCGTGATGTCAGTGGAGAAAGATGGGCTGCTCTAACTCCCTATGGTAAGTTTGATCAACCTTCCAGATTGGTGAAACACAGATCTTTAATCTTAGTATGTGCCCCTTGGCTGCAAGTTACTGATACCAACTTGGGTGAGCTCAAGCTGGAAAGAGAAATTCACTCCAAGGACACAAGCCTAGGTAGTTCCCTCCCCCTGTCACTGCTTTGCTCCAGGAATTTGCTGCAAGAATCTGCAAGAATAAGCTTCCTGACCCCAGCCTATACATTCACGTGGAGCTCTTGAGTTAGCCTGCCATTTGAAGATTCCCTCTCTCTGCTTGAATTCCAAATTCTCTGGGAATTTCTTCCCAGCTGAGACCTAAGATAAATGGAGGTAGAATTATGTGTTAAATTTATGTGTTAACACAGTTAAATATGTATGGTTCTTTGTGACTCTCTAACCTAAGAATAAATGTTCACAAGGACGTACCCTCAAATTCAAAGATACACACAGACCCATGCACACTCACACATGCTCACATTGTCGAAACAATGTATTTTTAAATGATGATGGCATACTTTTTTTCCAGGCTGGTGCCCAGTGGTAGTGTTCCCAGGCAACTTGTGAATAAAATGCATTGCTTCATGCAAGAGAAGAAGAATTAGAGAAAGAGGGGGAAGGCAGGAAGAAAAATCTACCACTCAGATAGATTGTTGATCTACCTCAACACAGGCTCTGAAACATCTAATATAAGCATTATGAAGGACCAACTGACCTGACCAAACTAGAGAAATAATCATTTGTTAATTTAAAAAATAAACAAACAGGGGCGCCTGGGTGGCTCAGTTGGTTAAGCATCTGCCTTCGGCTCAGGTTGTGATCCCAGATCAAATCCCGCATTGGGCTCCCTGCTCAGCAGGGAGCCTGCTTCTCCCTCTCCCACTACCCCCCCCCCAACCCGCTTGTGCTCTCTCACTGTCTCAAACAGATAAAAACTTAAAAAAAAACCCAAACAATAAAAATAAACAAACAAGGAGAACTTCTGTTAAACTTTGGGTAGAAGACACATTTTCTCTGTCCCTTTCCAAATCTCACAAAAATGACTATAAAAGGTTTTGTTTTGTTTTCTAAAAGGGACTCAAACACACAAGGAAGAGGAGAATGGGAAAGGAGAGACAGCAACAAAAGTTTGGAAGCTGGAAATCAGAAGGATGCATAGCAATTCATCTGGAGAGTCAGGGGCCAGGAGAAGCTGAATGCAAAGAGCTGCTGGTGGGGCAGCAGGAGGAGCAATCTGAGAAATCTCAGGCGTTGGGAGCACCAAGTGCCTCCGAAGGTAGGGGTGAAGGTGAGAGACTTGAAACAGGAAGATTGGTTGAAAGTCTGATCCTCTTCTTCATCCCCATTCTTCTGGTTGTTCAGGCTGAAAACCTCCATCATCTTTCACACCCTGTACCCCACAGGCAATCCATCAGCAAATCCCATTGGCTCGATCTTAAAACCATCTTCAGAGTCTGGCCCTCTCTCACCACCTCCACCACAACCGACCTAGATCAGGCCACCATCACCTCACACCTGAATCCATCTTCTTCCTCTCCTCTCACTTTCCATTGTGTCAATTAAGACTTTGTCCCCACCAAGTCACTAGTAACCTCCACATTGCCAAGTCCAATGTTCATTTTTGGTCTTGTCTTCCTTGAATTATCAGCAGTGTGTGACTCAGTCGATCTTTCTTTCATCCTTGAAATACTCCCCCACTACTTTTTTTTTTTTTTTTTTTTGGTCTTATAGAACACCACTCTCTTTTCCTTCTCCTTCTACCTCACTGGCAGCTCATCGTTTTCAGTTTCCTTTAATGGATCCCTATTTCCTTGACAGTACCCTCATAGTAGTGCTCCAAATCTCAGTCACCAAACATCTCTCTATATACTCATTCCCTAACTGATTGTATCCAGCTGCATGGATTTAAACATCACCATAAACTAACAATTCCAAAATGTAGATCCCTCAATGCGGACATCTTTCCAAACTCTACAGTTGAATCTAACTGTGTATTCAACATCCCCATTTGTGTATCTGATGGACATCTCAAACCTAACATGACTAAAACAGAATTCCTGATTCCGCGCCCCCCCCGCCCCCCGCGCCCCACCACCAAAACCCGCTCTGCTTTTCCTCTAATCTTCCTCACATGGCAGCCACAAGAATTCTTCTAAAAAGTATGTCACTCTTCAGGTCAAAACCTTTCAGTGGCTCCATCACATCCAACATGTAGGGCTAGGGCCCAACATAATTGGCTTCCTGCCACCCCCCTGACTTCATCTTCGGCCATTTCCACCACCCCCCCCCTTGTCACTCTGCTCCAGCTTCGCTGTCCTTAAATACTGAAGCATATTCCCCACTCAGGGCCTTTGACCTCATTGTCCTTTGAACCTGGAATTCCCTTCCCCAAGATACCCACATGGCTTCTTTCCTTCCTTCCTTCTGGTCTCTGCTCAAAAAGCTCCTTACCAAAGAGGGCTTTCCTTACCACCCCAGTCTGCCCTTATTCCCTGTTTTCCTTTCCTCCATAGCACTCCCCACTACCTGATATTTTACTGACATAGCTTTTTATTCATTTATTGATTATTCATTATTGATTACTTTTACCCACTAGGAAGTAAGCGCCATAAGCACAGGAAATTCGCCTAGGTTGTTGGCTGCTGCAGGTACCCAGCATCCAGAACGGACTTGGAATGAATCTATTAAAAAGCAGTTAAGCCGTTTAGTTGGCCTCAGAACCTGTGTACCCAGATGACACCTGTTTCCCGACCACAGCATAAGAGTAGAAGTTTGCTCCTGGAAATGCTGATCTGAGAAGCTCTGGATTCAAGGATGCAAAGCAAGTTGAAGGAGGGATATCTTGATGAAAACAGGGGATTCAATGAAAGCGTATGCATCAGAGGTTGAGACTCCTGGGTTCCTGCCCACCCCCACTTCTGCCCTACCTTCTCCGTAGTACAGAGATCTTCAGCCAGGCCTAATCTCCCTTAGCAGGACCAAGGGTCTTCCTAGAGACAAAATAAACCATCCTTCCTAAAAGACCAATAGTTCCTGATATTTCAGGGTCCCCAGTCAAGCCGATAGCTGACCCTCTGACTATTTGGTAAGGGAACAAATAAACCCAATAGACGTCATATAAACAATAGGCAGTATAAAAAGATAATAAATAAGAAGACTATTTACTATAGCAACAAAAACACATAAATAAAATATATAAAAATAGAAATGTGCGTAAATTTATATAATCAACTTTTGGGAAACTTCTGAAAGATTCCAACGTGACAATGAATAAATGGAAAGATGTCCCATGTCTTTGGATAAGATGACTCTCCATCAAAAATTATCCCCAAGTTTATATATAAGTTTAATGAGATCCCAATAAAGATATCAAGTTCCCCTTCCCCAGAGAACTATAGAAGTTGATCCTAAAATGAAAAAATTAGCAAGCAAGAATAGCTAAGAAAACCCCCAAAGAGAAGAGTAATAGTGGTAGCCTTATTTGATTAAAAAACAAAACAAAACTTTAAACAACTACTGGGATGGGGGCACCTGGGTGGGTCAGTCGGTTAAGCGTCTGACTCTTAATTTCAGCTCAGGTCATGATCTTGGGGTCTTGGGATTGAGCCCCATGTGGGGCCTCTGTACTCAGCAGGGAGTCTGCTGGAGATTCTTTCCCTCTGCCTCTACCCCTCCCCCCACTCATGCTCTAAACAAACAAACAAACAAATAAATAAAAATAAAATCTTAACCCCAAAAAACAACTACTGAGGTGTGTATAGGACATAGGCACCACCTTGAAGGGGCTATAACTGGCCAAATCTGGAACACTTTATACATCAAAAAGAATGAGTATAATTAATTGCAAGGTTACAATAAATAAATAAATATTTATGAGTATATTTGAACTTTGAAGGAAAGAGGAAAAGCAAAGAGAGAAAGAAAAAGCTCATTTACCACCACTGGAGGTAACTATTAGGTAATACTTTTCTACAAATATTTGTAATTAAAGGGAAGGAATTAAGCATTTACCCTCCTTTTCAAGGAGAAATGATAGTTTATCCCCAGTAGATAGGGACAGTTCTTTTTTCCAGAAAAATGCCAACTAATCAATGTGGGAAAAATTATGGAATGAGAAAATCCCTTCTTTGCACCCCAGTGAAACGACTGATTCAGTCCAAGATCATCCATGAACACTGAAACCATTAGATTAAAAAATTGTTGAAGAGACTGTTCACTTGATAAAAAGTACTGCTCCACAGTATGCACAGGGGAAAACATGCTTTTACAATGGTGAGATCTGGCTGTCACCACCTAGTTAGGAATTTAACTTATTATCAGTAGTAATGGGACAAACTGTACCTCCTGTTCTGTTTTTTTGTTTGTTTTTCTTTTAAGTAGACTCCATGCCCATTGTGGGGCTTGAACCCATGATCCTGAGATCAAGAGTTGCATGCTCTACCAACTGAGCCAGCCATACACCCTTACACCTGCTGTGATAATGGAATACGAAGCAATATGTATGATTGACTTTTGCCAATGTGGAATGGGAAATGAGGGTGGCCATATCCAATCTGATCCTGTAGTTTGAAAAGTTTTACATTGCCCAATGGGCACATAGGTCCCATTGAGAAGTAATGGTTATTTAAAAATGAAATTCAAATATTATTTTTGCTTTCACTTTACGTGTATTATTTTTTTCAAATGGCTACTAAGTTGTTATGTCACAAATGCTTATTAAGTTGTTTGGCCTTGCCTCCTTTTTTTAAATTTAATTTTTAATTTTTTTTTTAATCACTCAGTTACCCCATTCCCCGACTCACCTCCTTTCTGTAACCCTCAGTTTGGCTCCTGCAGTCCAGAGTCTCTCATGGTTTGTCTCCCTCTCTGATTTCTTCCCATTCAGTTTTCCTTACTTCCTTTATAAATGAACCCGTTAGGTATTTCTTTTGGCCTAAGAATGCTGTGAAAAAAAAACGACTGAGACTCAGTTCCATGATCCATCAATATAATCCCTTCCTTGAATCCAGCCTCAATTTCCTCGCTCTCTTCTCCATGCATTAGGCTTGCTTTGACCCTTGTCAAATTCAACCCGCTGCCTCCTCTGTCTGTGCCTTCCCCCCAGGCGCCTGCACTGAGACGAGACCTCCTGACTGCCCCCAACCCTACTTTCCACCCCAGCAGCCAGAGTGATTTTCCGAAGTCACTTGACCCGTTGAAACCCTTCAATGATTTGGGACACCTGGCTGGCTCAGTTGGAAGAGCAAGGGACTCTCGATCTTGGGGTTTGTAAGTTGGGGGTTGTGAGTTCGAGCCCCACGCTGGGTGGAGAGATTACTTAAGTAAATTAAAAGAAACACCCTAAACCCTTCAATGATTCATTGCCCTGCAGATACAGCCAAAACAGACCCGTATACTCTAAGGGGCCCTTTATCCTCCTGTTTTCAGCATGCCCCCCTCCCCCACTCATGTCCCTCTGTACTTCGCACTTCGCAGTTTCTGGAATGTTCCCCGTTCTCCCTCCCTTCTCTGCCTTTGCACACGGTGCTCCCTCTGTGCGGAGTGGCATTCCCCTCGCCAACTCGACTAGGATCTCAGTCTTTACTGAAGAGTCACTCTCTCGAGGAAGCCTCCCTGACAGCCTTTCTACGTTCCCATAGAACACTTCCCAATAGCAGCCCTGTACTGTACTGCAAGGGCCTCCCTTCCTCCACTGGAAACTTTCCGGGAGCTGGAAATGCTTTTTGTTCCCTGTTGACCAAAGAGTAACCGGTATTCGGAACACTCATCGTAACTTAATTGCTGAATCATCCTGAATTTTGTGAGCTGTGTTGTTCAAATATAGATATGTGTATACCTGTCCCTGGTCTTTTTTTTTACTCTGCAGAAACAGATAATGTGTTTAGAAGAATTAAGTCTTGGTAAACCAATTCTGGTTCCAAATTCCTTTCTAAGTTTCCGTGGGTTTGTGCTCATTCTTCCTTGTTACTATTTCATCTTTCAGCATAATGTGCTGAATGCCTTATAATGATCAGCACGATCATTCTTTCCCATGAGTAAATCACAGGAGTTACTGTGTGTATATCACCCAAGGGATTTAAGTACAAATCTCTGTTTTTTAATGGTTTCGTGTTCTTATTTGAGAGACTGGATGTGTTTTTAAGGAAAGTTTCCACCAGATACAGAGGTTAAAGGATAATAGAGCCATGTCCTTTCCCAGGGCTGTCCTGCAAGAGTCTGCACTTTCATAGGCCCCTTGAGATGTCAGTAATGATAGAAATCTCAAAATAAACAAAAATAAATTTTAATGAAGCTCAGAAAAGAGGAATAAGGTGGATTAGCCCAAAGCATCTCCCAAGTGTGGGAGTCCAGGGTGGCTCTCTCAGTTGCACTACCCAAAGGTCAGGCCAGCTCCCCTTAGACGAGAAAGATAGTCCTCATGAGAATAAATGGAAGTAAATGAAGGAATCAATGTTGGTGACTGGATAACATTGAAAGAAAGGGCTCTTCAGACATTATGTAATCTATTATGGGATAGCAGGACACAGAATATTCTAGAATGGGCAAAAATAAAACTGACAAAATTGTATGAAGGATTCTAGAGTTTGTATACATTTTATTTATGTACTCCTCATCTCTCTTTTTGTTCTATCTTATCTAAAGAGCAATGTGATTTTTTTTTTCCTTATCAGAGGCTTTCTACTACTTAGCACTAAAATGTAGTCATTCCATCTTACTATATTCTATAAAGGTGTTACCAAGGCCAGTTAGCTAAATGTTTGTGTTTCTTTCTTGAGAAAAAAAAAAATCTTTGACTCTAAAAGGAGAGAGTGGGAAAGAAAAT
>NC_058412.1:77926624-78146248 GCF_002201575.2 Neomonachus schauinslandi | reverse complement strand
CTGAAATTACGCCATTTGTATTAAATTATGACGTCTCAGAAAAACACACCACCTGATTTTGCTAGGTTAGAGACAAGAAAACCGAAGTTGAAGTGTATCTGTAAGTCTATAAAATGGCAAAACCCGAAAAGGCTAGAATAAAAGAAACAAGTCATTCGAATATCCTCTGAATTACCAGTGTTTAAGTCTCAGCTCTGCAAAATCAGTTTTCAAGAGTACGGTTTCCTAAGTACGTGCAAACTCTTCAAGTATCTTAGTAAGGGAATAAGGAAAAAGTGTTGAGCTTTTGCACGGAGGTTCGCTTCATGTTTGTTCATTACAACAATAAAGACTATTATAATAGCATTGTGGGATCTCTTGGCAGAGGGGCACTGCCAAAAGGGGGGAAATGGTCCTTATGGAACAACTGTCTTTTGCCGGAAGGCCCTCAATTAAAATTGTGTTTAAGCATACACAATATACGATCTTTTTTTTTACGTTAGTAGAAAATTGCTTTCGCGTGTAACCCCAGGGCTGCACGTGGGATGGGATACCTGCTGTAGAAATATCCAGGAGCAATCCCGGGCGGAAACTCATAGGACAAGAAATGGTGTTTGTATCCCTGCGGGAGCTGGCAATGAATCGCTTACACCCCGTGGTGCAGTGTTCATTCTCGCTAACCTACGTGGGCCATGATTCTCCGTTGCTCCCTGACGGAGGAAAGTGTCAGTTAATGTGTGTGTCCCTTTCTCCGCTAGATGTCACTGTAAATCAATCGCTTGTGGAGAGGGGACCCGTGTGTTTCTCGTTATCTTCAGACAGTACCAGGGTTTAAAGCATGGTCGGTCCCCGCACTTGTCTCCTCCCAGAGTAGGGAGCCCATCGCGGGACGGGGGCGGCGGGGACTCTCTGAAGCGAGGGCAGCGCCCCCTCGGAAGAGGCAGCGGAAGCGCCGCGACCCAAGCAGGAGGCGCACAGGTTGCGGGGTTTCAGGGCTGGCTGCGCGATGCGGAAGGCGGGCCCGCGCCGCACTCCTCCCCGCCGCCGCGAACGAGACGGTCACGTGCCGGAGAGGTGCTGCCCCCAGCGGGCGGTGGCGGGAAGGCGGGGCGAGGGCGGGGCGGGGCCGGGCCAGCAACCGCAGAGCTCCGAGGCGCCGCGCCCGCGGTGCGGGAGTCGCCCGGGGCAGGGTGCGGGCCGGGCGCGTGCGCCGCGCGGGGGTGAGTGCGAGCCGGGGCGGGGACAGCGGCTCGCTAGCCGCGCGTGCCTGGCCGACTGGCGCAGGCGGGGAGGAAAAGGGGGAGGAGCCAGGGCGCGCGCAGGCCGTGGAGGGGGAGGGGCGGGGCGGAGCTGCGGCGCGCGCGTCCGCCAGAGTAGGTGAGGGGCGGGAGCAGCCGCTGAGTGCGCGCAGGGCCGGCCGCCGTGAGCGTGGGGCGAGCGTGGGCCGCGGCGCGGCGGTGTGACTCCTTCCCGCGACCCTCTTCCCGGCCCCCGGCGGGGGCACTGTGCGGCGGCCGTAGCGGCGCCGGAGCCCGCGAGGCCGAGCAGGCGGCCGTGCCCGGGCATGGTGGTCCGGGGCAACGCGGAAGGTGAGCGACCCCCGGGCGGCGGCGGGGGTGGGGGAGGGGTGGGACCGGACACGCGTCGCCCGGAGGCGCCGCAGACCCGCCCGGCGGCGGCCCGAGCGCGGACGGCCTGAGGCGGGGCTGGGGAGGGCGCGCCGGCCCGGGCAGCGCAGGCCGTCCTGTCGCGGCCTGGGCGGCCCGCGGCGTCCCCGAGCGCGGCAGCTGCCGGGTTATGTAACGCGTGACCTCCTCTTCTGCCTCCGCCATGGCGCGGCGGGCCGGGCGCCGCCGACCCCGCCGTCCACGCGCGGCCGCCAGGCGCCGGAGACTCGCACGGCGCCCTTCCTTCGGTGCTCCCCGGGTCCCGCCGGCGGACGCCACCCCCGGCCCCGCTCACACCGCGCCGCAAACTCCTTCCTCCTGCGTCGGCGCCTGGGCCGGCCTTTCAGCCCCGCGCCATTCATTCGTGCGCGCGTTCGGTCGTAGGTTCATCAAGCATCGCAGGATGTCGGCCAGGGCCGGGCGCTGGTGTTCGCCCGGCCTCCCGCCACGCCATCCCTCCCCCCACCCTGTGACCCCGGCATCAGACGCCCCTCCCCCGCACTGGGTCCCCAAATCGGTGTTGGACTAGCTGAAGGCAATTTTTATTCACTTAGTTTTCCTTGTTACCTGTTTCCTTAATATGCAGGGCACCTTTCCCCAACTGTCCTTACAAGTGCCCTTTTCACACTTCCACTCACTATTGAAATGATTGAGCCCCTGTGTAGACCGAAAGGGGCTTTTCCTTGTATATTTCATTGCACTTACTACCTACACCCAGTCTGTGAGGAAATAAAATACCTTAATATATCAATTAAGAGTCTCCCTTGTTTAAAACAAAATAATTGCAGATGATGTAAGTTTACAGTTTCTGTCTTTCACGCCTTCGCAGGTCATGTATAGAGTGGAAATGGTATCGTTCAGGTGAAAAAAATGTAGACTAGCACATCCCATAAAAGGACCTGTAACTGAATTTTAAGGACTTTAACAGTTCTTAATTCTGTGTCTCTCTCGGCTGTCTGGCCTCTCCGCTTTAGTCTTCAAGAGTTAGCTGTTTCTTCTTTAGAACTGGGCACACCATAACGTTGGTTCTTGCTGTGGAGAACACAGTAATCCAGCCTTTGGCAGAACGGTCGACCTGCTTCCCAACTTGCATCTCTGCTTTCCCACATAGCCTTGTCTTAGCCAGTGCAAGTGCTGCTAGCAAGTGGTTCCCTCCTTATGTTTCCTATGCTGGATTCTTGGAGATTCACTTAAAGTCCCTCTTCGATGAATTTTTCTCAGGAGGATCTCCATTCAATTCTTAGGCTCTTTATTTGCCACTCAGATTCTACATGTGTTATGATGATTATCTTTTTGTCCATATCCTCTTTTTCTCTATCAGTCCATACCAAACTAGATTATTGCCATAGAACTTGACTCCTATTTTATGGTAAACAATACATAATTAAGATTTTTTTTTTCCTAAAAAGGTAGGAATCACTCTTTTAGGATTAATGTTTATGATATTTCAAGTGGAAAATAATTTTTCAAAATAATGTGTTTGAATAGTTAGGATCACTCAATTTTCCCTACTCAAACTGCAAAACTCAGTTCTGCATAAAAGAAAGAAACCCTGTCCTCACCAGCAACAAACTAGTCATTAATATTAAGTTGGGAAGACTACATGTATTTGATAGTTCTTTCTTTGACAGTTGCTGTAGTGGAAAGATAAGAATTTTGGAGTTAGATGTAGATCTGAATTCTGGTTTATTAGTTGTGTGACCTTCGACAATTTAAGTTACTAATATTTGGTTTTTTCCTTAGGTGTAGAATGAAAACATTATTTCCTCTCCTGGATAGTTAAGGATTAAATGAGTCTTTAAATGTAAGGCATCTAGTGAGTACCTGGTACACAGTGATGCTCAATAAATACATAACATATTTCCTCTGGTATATTTTATATTGCAATTCACAGTCTAGAATGAGCCAGGATATGCTGGAAACAAAGCATGAGAAGAGAGCTGATCAGAAGAGGTGCTAGGTACTCCTTATCTCCAAGTTAATGAAGGAGCTCTAAGCTAAATAATAGTAAAGCTCTTTCTTTCTGTTTCTCAAGAATGTACACGTGTACGTGGCATATTGTACATTATAGAATATTGAACAGAACACTCATAAATGAAGGAAATATGTTTTTGGTTTTTTTAGAGAGAGTGTGCGAGCGGGGCCAGGGTAGGGGAGCAGAGGGAGAGAGAGAATCTTAAGCAGGCTCCACTCGGGGTTTCATCTCACAACCCTGAGATCATGACCTGAGCCAAAATCAAGAATTGGACGCTTAACTGACTGAACCACCTAGGTGCCCCTGAAGGAAATATGTTTTAATCTTTTTTTCTCCTAAATATAGCACCAACTGAAGCATTAACTTGGATATTAACAAAGAATCTGATTTTTTTTCAAAGTCAAGTCCGGAAGGGGGGATGAGGATGAAGGGAGGAAGCATATTTTAAAAATTCTTTTTTAGAGAGACAATTGGGTCGCATGCTCTTCTTTTAGTGTCTCACCTGCTTACAAACAGTACATGAATCCTAGTCTGAGTTCCGGTATTTCTTCCTTAGACTGTTAGGACAGTGCCCTCCCTGGTATCCCTGATTCTTTTGCTTTTCTTCCTGACTGATCCCCACATAAGAATCAGAACGATCTTTTTATTTTTTTATTTTATTTATTTGAGAGAGAGACAGAGCCGTCACAAGTGGCGGGAGGAGCAGAGAGAAGGAGAGGGACAAGCAGACTCCCCGCTGAGCCCGACGCTGTGCTCTATCCCAGCACCCTGGGATCGTTACCTGAGCCAAAGTCAGGCGCTTAACTGACTGAACCACCCAGGCGCCCCCAGAGTGAGCTTTTTAAAGACATAAATCATACTGTCATTCTTGTGCTCCAAAGCCTCTGAAAGCTTCCTGTTATCCTTAGTATGGAATCAGAACGCCTTACCACAGTCCCTCGGGGCATTACGAGATTTGGCAGCTGCCAGTCCTAACTAAACCTCTTACCATGTGACTCTTCATCGCCCTGCCCCAGTCTCTTGGTCCTTTGCCATTTCTTGAACTAATCAAACTGTTCCTACCTTAGGGATGTAAAACTTCCTATTCTCTTAGTTGGGCCACCCCTTCCTCCTGGTGGTTATCTTGCCTTTACATCTTCTGTTTGCTGGTCAGTGTCATCACCTCATAGAGGCCTTCCTTGATCCCTAAAATAGAAGCCAGCCCCTCCCTCTGCCACTTTTGATGCTGTCATTTTAATTTTTGTTCATAGCAGTTATTGCTAGGTGAAGATATACTGTTCACTTATTTATCAGTTTTCTCCATACACTTGTTTGCTTCAAGGCCTCTCTCCCACTAGAGGGCAGGGGCGTGACTTGTTCTCACAGCTCTATCCCCAGCGTTCAGAATTCTACCTGAATTGGTAGATTGATGCTCAACAAAACTTGTTAAATGAGTGAATGGTATACTTAATTTAAACATTGTTCTGGAATCAGACAGCCTGGGTCAGAATCCTGTCTCCTACTGTTTACTGATTCTGTAGTCTTGGGCAAGTTAATATCTTTTGATGCCTCAGTTTGTTCATCTGTGAGATGGGGACCATGTGTACCTTATAGGATTATGGTGAGTAATAATTGCATTAATGCATGTAAAGTGCTTAGAACAGGGATATTTTATAGTTTCTAGAAACAGTATTTGAAATTGGGAACATTCACTTAGGATTTTGTGTTTTTGCATGAGACAGAGATACAAGCATTGAATTTTATATTTATTTTGGTGTTATTTTTGGCTACCAAAGTCATATTTATGGAACTCTTATTTAAAATAAATATATTTTGTGGCTGTCTAGAATGGATTAAAAATAAACTGTTGGGGATGGCGACTAGTATTGGTCTTAATGTGGAAGTCAGCTTTTTCATTCTTAGATATGTGGAAGATGCTAGAAGAGATTATCTTAGCAGCTGCCCACCAGAGTAGCTTTTACATATTTCCTTTGAAGTTTTGCTGGAGATAGGACCGTGGTGATAAAAGGACTTGCTGGAAGCTGAAGACAGAAAATCCTTGAAGATCCAGTTGAAGGATGAGCCCTGTAGTACTTGGGAAAGGAGAGGTGTTTTATCATCTTTTGTGTTCAGTTTCTGCTATTTTTTGTTATGGATTTTCCCTCCAAAATTGTGTTTCGTTCTTAATGAGAACCTGTAGTGACCCAACTATACTTCATACCTTTTTTTTTTTTTTTAAGATTTGTTTATTTATTTTGAGAAAGAGAGAGCACACGCTTAGGGCAGAGGGGTAGGGGGAGAGGGAGAGAGAATCCCAAGCAGACTCCACACCAAGTGTGGAGACCGACAGGGGGCTCAATCTCATGACCCTGAGATCACAATCCTGAGATCACGACCTGAGCCGGAACCAAGGGTCAGACACCCCACCAACTGCACCACCCAGGCGCCCCTACGTCAGATCTTTTTTTTTCCCTTTCTGTCCATCTTTTCATGATGTGATTTTGATTTTTCTTCAGTATTTTACAGAAACAGAGAAGAAAGAATTAATGGGGACAAACAATAACTTTGTAATAATAGACACTCTGACTCTGAGCTAATAATGCACCTTGAATTGTTAGAAACTAAGATTCTCCCTGTAGTAACTGCACTTGCTTGATACCAGTTATTTTTACTTAGTCCACATACCTTTAGTAAAATGCCTCTTTGTAGGAACATGTTTTATTTCTTAGTCTCAACTTTAGCCAGTAGGATCCTATCTGTGGGCCTTAAACTTAGGGGAAAAAAATCAAAAATTTGCTTCTCTGGGTAACATTTCTTCCCAAATTTAATAATAATTGCTAAGTTATTAAACATTTACTGTGCCTCAGACTCTTCGCTAGGTGCAGTGCCTTATTTAATATTCATAACCACTGTAAGGTTGGCACAGTTATAAAGAAACAGATGCAGATAAGGTTCCTGGGGGCCAGTTACACAGGCAAGAAAGGAGCCAGGATTTCAATCTACTCCTACCTCATTCCATAACCCAGGGTCATAACCACTTTGCTCTGACGCACATTAAAATGAGGTTTCTGTTTGGAAACTTGCTATTATGTTTTATCGTATTATGTGTGGTGTTCTTCAAACTGCAAGTAATTTCATTGTGGATAAGTTTTCTTTGGATTTAGCTATTATACTTAAATGCCTATATATTCTCTAAGTGAAAAATGTTTTGATAGGTTGATGATCAGCAAAATCATTTTTTTCCTCATCTTATTACAGAGTTACTGGAACAAGTCAAAGCATGTGTGTTATGGAAGGTCAGTTTGTAAATAGTTTGAAAAAGTTTTGTGTATAATAGATGTGATGCATTAGAGTTAAGAAAACATGGATATCTTTAAATTTGCTTAAGGCTAAAATTTCAGGTAGCAAGTGAGTAATAAAAATTAGTGATGTGTTTCTGTTGATTATGGAGCAAATCTTTATCATCTTTGTATTTAGTAAGTAAGGAGGATATTATCCAGTCAAGTTAAAATGTGCTTTCTCATGTAGGCAGGTAGCTGCCTATGCACACAGGTTAGTTTGAGTAATTTTTTTAAAGACGTATTTTTTTTTTTTTTAGAGAGTGCGAGCATGCAAGCAGGGAGAGAGGCAGAGAGAGAGGAACTTATGCAGACTCCCCGCTGAGTGCAGAGCCCAAGCAGGACTCCATCTCAGGGACTCTGAGATCACCACCTGACCTGAAACCAAGAGTCAGACACTTAACTGACTGAGCCACTCAGGCACCCCTAGTTTGAGTAATTTTTTAAAGACCATTCTGGTCTCGTAGCTTTATGCTTGAATTAAAGATTAGTTACGGATGGGCAAAAAGTTCATTGTGATGTGAATGATTTTTACTTGAATCCAGCGTCTGAGTAACCAAAATGTTGCTTAGTGGCTTCAGTCATTCCTGATCATAACCAAGGCGAAAATGAGCTTTTTGGAGATTTAGTTAGAAAATAATAGCTGAATCTTACATTTTTCTGAAGGCCATCATTTCTACACTTGAGATTCTTAAGAATGAGCTTAACATATTTTTATCATTTAGGCATTAGTCTTAATTATGATTTAGATTCCTTTCTCTTTTAAATGTTTTTCATCAGAGTTCTGAATTTTATCTTAAAATAAGTTCTATTACTTTAAGCATTTTTAAAAAAAATTAAATTGGACTATCCTGAATTTTAAAAAATATTTTAAGTTTGTTCTTTAATATTTTTGAAAGCATAACCAAAAATGTCCTTTACTTTTTGTAATTGTTTTTGCCTTAAAAAGTGCTTTCACTTGGCTTTTTCTCATTCAGTTTCTTTAAGAGAGTGGTCAGACAGTACATCCTTTTGTATAGCTGCAGTGTGATTCTGGCACTAACTACCCAAAGTTAGGGCCACCTGGGTGCCTCAGATGGTTAAGCATCTGCCTTCAGCTCAGGTCATGATCTCCAGATCCTGGCATTGAGCCCCATGTCGGGCTCCCAGCTCAGCAGGGAGTTTGCTTTTCCCTCTCCCTCTGCCTCTCCCCCTGCTCATGCTCTCTCTCTCTCTGTATCTTTCTGTCTTGGGTGAATAAATAAAATCTTAAAAACAAAACAAAACTTCCCAAAGTTAGGACAGATATCACAGATTAAGGGCACAGTCCACAAGATTCTCTTCACGTTAAGATACCCGCTGCAAGCTCCAGGGTTCCTAGGCCACCTGGTACTTCTGACCAACTGGCTACAAATTTGGGCGTTCCCACTATTCCCTCAGATTTGATAATTTGCTAGAGTGACTCAGAACTCAGGAAAGTACTTGCATGCACTGTACTTGGAATTAGGGTTTTATTATAAAGGATACAGATTAGGGCAAGCCAAATGAAGAGATACCTAGAGAGGGGTCTGGAAGGGTCCCAAATTTGAGGCTTCCATGTCATCAGGATGTGTTATCCTCCTGCCACATTGATATGTGATTACCACCCAGGGGAACTCACCTAAGCCTTGGTGTCCAGAGTTTTTACTGGAGTTGTATTACATAGGCATGATTAATTGAATTACTGACCACATGGTGAATCAGTCTTCAGCTCCCTCCTCTTCCAGGAGGTCAGGCTGGTTATCATGTGGCTCAAAGCCCCAGCCCTCTAATCACTTGACTGGCCTTTGTTTTTTCTTTTCTTTTCTTTCTCTTTCTTTCTTTCTTTCTTTCTTTTTTTCTCTCTCTCTCTCTCTCTCTCTCTCTTTTTCTTTCTTTCTTATTTATTTATGTCTTTATTTGAGAGAGAGGGAGAGAGAATCTGAAGCAGACTCAGTGCTGAGCACAGAGCCGGATTTGAGGCTGGATCCCACTCACTACTGCAGTATCATACCTGAGCTGAAACCAAGAGTTGGATGCTTAACTGACTGAGGCACCCAGGCGCCCTTCACTTGACTGGCCTTTCAAGTATGGCTGGCTAGTCCCATCCTGAAACTAGGGGCCCACTGAGAGTTCTATGTTAATGTAAAAAGATGTCCTAGGAGCCCACCAAGGATAACGATTCTCCTATCAGTTGTAAAATTCCAAGGATTTAGAGTCTCCATCCCAGGAAGGAGGGACAAAGGCCAGCCAAATTTTGTCTTGTACAACAGTAGCTGAAGAAGTGTGAACAAACATTTGCTCAATTTGTGACAGTTGAAACTAGAACATATCTCTGTAGTAGTAGCCCAGTGATCTCCATTACTAAAAATTGTAACAGCATTTGAATATATGTATGTAGATAGACTGCTTTTCTGTTGAAAATTGTAACATTTTCTCTTATCGATACAATTGTGTTTAAAACTTGGGTGGATGTTCATTTGAGTCATATACTTAAATTGTGTTGCAGGTAAGTTTATAAACTACATACTTTTTAGTATTTTAAAAGCTCAGTAATTTTGGCTGTCAAAGTTTTGTTTTTGGTATATTTGAATTTGTAGTTTTAGATGGGTTGTTATTAGTGTTAAGAGGAAATCTAAATCTGAGGTGAGATTATGTTAGTGAGGTGGAGGTGTTGATGTATCATTTGGTTGTTAGTGTTGTAAAGTGTTTTTAGTAACTTAATTGCCATTTTGAATTCACCTTTTGAGTTACTTGTACTTCTTGAGTTGAGCTGTTCAGGTTTACGGTGTTGAAGGTTGATAATGTTCTTTTGCATATTGTTTATGCCCAGTAGAAAATCTTATTTCTGATTGTTTCATTTGAAGGTTATATTACATTCTCTTGGAACTCACTGATTATTTCTCAAAAATAGAGTCTATTAGCTAAATAAACTGTTCCATTGAGTAAGATTCCCAGTGTTTTTTGAGGAATGTAGCATCTCCTATTTGGAATGTCATATCATCTTAAAAATTAGTGGGTTTTGCTGATGGTAGTTTTTTTTGTTTGTTTTTTAAGATTTATAGTGAGAGAGAAAGCATGAGAAGGGGGAGAATCAGAGCAGCGGACTCCTTGCTGAGCGGGGAGCCTGATGGCAGGGCTCAATCCTGGGACTCTGGGATCATGATTAGGCTCAGGAGGCAGAACCTCTCCCGTCTGTGTTCAGCCATCCCCATCCTCCAGCATTCACATATACACATTTACTGTGCCTTTTCTAACTTTCACAAAGTAAGGTTCAAACTCCTTAGTATGATATTCAGAACGTAGATTTCAGACCTGGAAATGGGGGAGAGGGAGTGCAAGGCACAGGATGGGAGAGATCTTGTTACCTGTAATCTAATCAAAACCTTGATCTGGTGAGTTGCATTTACTCCTGTTACTGTGAAATTCTTTCTATTTAGTTTACATTATAGCAGTTTTTTTCTCCTTGGTATACTTGTCTCATCTGAACTTCAGTACTTGTTTCTGTTTGCAGTTACCACTCTAGATACACTGTAGGCAAAGTCTGTGGCTCTCCCACATGAGCATTACCTGGGAACTTTTTAGAAATGGAGATTCCTGGCCCCACTCCAGACCTACTGAATGAGAAACCTTGGAGTTGGGGCTCAGCAGTCTTTGTTAACCGGGCCTCCAAAATATTCTGGTGCATGCTCAAGTATGAGAACTACTGAAGATATAATTCCCTCTTATTCGTTATTACCTCCTTTATTCTCCAGGTATGTTCTGTCCTTGTTACTAAACTTCTGTGACCTTTGGAATCCTTGATTTACTGCAACCTTGAACTTTCCTATGAATAATTATTTGGCTTCCCTGTGAGAATATACCACTTCTTCTTAGTGAAGATCACTGGCTTTTTATTCCTTCTTCTAGAATCATTTTTTAACCATGTCATCTGCAGAAGAACATTCTTTTGCTTTACTTTGTAGCTTGAGCCCTGCTTTTTGGACATGCTGACTCTGAGATGCATGTGGGATATCCTAGTGGAGATGTTTAATAAACAATTGGGCCACATGGTTTGGAGTTCAGAAAGTCAGGAAAATTGAGGGAAGGTGTTAGAAACCAGTTAATTTCATTACATCCTGGAGAGTCAGAGAAGGCGGTTCTTTGTACTTTATTAAAATAGCAGTCTTCATTTCTTTCCTTTCCCTTCTATGGAAATCTGTAATTACAGGGAAGAAAATTATTAGTAGTTCTTTTAGAACGCCTCCTTCAACTTGTATTCAAATGACTGGTTTTGTGAAATCAATCATATTTTTATATTTTTGTTATAACAAAGAGGATAAGAGAAAATTCTTTGTTATATTGAATTGTTTGGGATAGGAACTTTCCTTTTAATAAGATCAGTCTCAAACTGAAACATTACAAATACTTGTTGTGCATTTTCAGTTTTAATATATCCAAATATTTTTCGTATACATCTTGTTTTTCTCTTTATCTGTATGTAGTTTATTTAAATACTGACTCTAAATCATAATATTAAAATGCTGAAATGTACTTCTGTTCATTAGGATACAGGCTAAGCTGCTGTAACAGAAACTTATGAACACAGTGATGCAAACAATATTGAAGTTACCTCTCCTGTAACAGTAGGTGGGCAGTCCATAGTGGGTGAGGGACTGCGGTTTTTGTTTTTGTTTTTTAAGGCTATTCATGGTCTCAGATTTCTTCTGTTTGCTTAGCCATCCCCTGTGGTATTCTCATTTTCAGGTTGAAGCCAAGTTACCTCATAGCCGCATAACAGAAAAAGAAATACTTTCCTTTAAGAAGATGGCACAGTTTTTTTTTTTTTTTTTTTTTTTACACATATTATTCTCCTCATATCTCACTGGCCAGAACTTAGTCACATGGCCATGCCTGATTTTAAAGGAGCCTAGGAAATGTAGTCTCTAGTTGGTAACTCTGCTTCTCACTCAGGGGGGTGGGAGAGGTGTTCTATTACTAAAAGAAAGAAAGGGAGAATGAATACTGGAGGACAGTTGTCATTCTGCCACTCCAGAGTTTGGGAGTTCCAAGACCACTCTCATTTCTGATACCTAGTGCAAGTTTGGGGATTCCCCAAACCACCCTTAGATTCAGTAATTCACTAGAAGGACTCAGAACTCTTGAAAACTGTTGTACTCATGGTTATGATTTATTCAGTGAAAGGTATAGATTAAAACCAGCCAAGGGAAAAGGCACATGGCACACACGGGTGGAACTTGCAGTTGTCCTCTTTCACTGGAGTCTAGGACAGCACTAACTTCTGGCAACAAGTGACAATACACACACAGTATTGCCAACCAGGGAGGCTGATCTAAGCCTTAATGTCCAGAGTGTTGTGTTTTTTGGGTTTTTTTTTTTAAAGATTTTATTTATTTATTTGACAGAGAGAGACACAGTAAGAGAGGGGACACAGCAGGGGGAGTGGGAGAGGGAGAAGCAGGCTTCCTGCTGAGCAGGGAGCCTGATGCGGGGCTCGATCCCAGGACCCTGGGATCATGACCTGAGCCAAAGGCAGACGCTTAAGAACTGAGCCACCCAGGCACCCCAGTGTCCAGAGTTTTTATTGGAGTTTGGTCATACAGATGTGGTTGGCTGCCCACATGGCTGACCTTTAGTCTCTAGTCTCTCAGGAGGTCGATGATGCATGACCCAGAGCTTCCACCATAAATCACATTGTTAGACTATTTGGAGTGGCTCATAGTCCCTACGTAAACAAAGACATTTATCAAGCAGGACATTCCAGGAGCTTAGAGATCACCTCCCAGGAACCAAGGGCAAAGGCTAGACCTTTTTGAGTAAGGTTAATTCTTCACTAGATGGCCACTTCTGTGGATAGGCACATCTTGTTTTCTGGAAGTATAGACAGAGTTACATAATATATATGCTTTCATTCAAAAAGCTTTTTTTTTCTTAGGTGAATAGATGTATAGAATCATGTACATTTTAAAAACTGCAAGAGACTAGACTTTGTCAGGTTCAACTCTATCCACAAACAAAAGAACTGGGATCCGACTGCTTGTGACTTAAGGTCAGAGAACCAGTTAACAAAGTTGATATTGTATCTGGATCTCTACTTTTTATGAGTATGGACTAGTTACAGTTAGAGTCTAGATGGAACCTCATTTGTAGGACCTATTTTCTTTGTCCATGCATATATACCACACATATCTGGGAGCTACTGTATCTGACCCAGACAGGTGCTGGATTCAAAGCATCTGTTTTGTTGAATTGTATTAGGCTGGTTCAATTCAAGATAAGTATTCTTACTTTTCAGAAGTTTATTATATTGATAGCATTGTTTTTCCACTGAAGATTGGAAACAGTTTTGTACAAGTTAAGTGTGATTTTGCACCACCAACCAGCAATGCAGCCTTACTGAAAGCCTGTAGTCTTTCTACCCAAGGAGGAAACTGTGTGCAAAATAACTGTATTTGGCCTATCTACTCCACAGATTGTTGTGAACATAAATAGTAAATATAAAGATATCTTTGAAAAAGTCTTAAGTACTGGAAATGTAAAATATTACTAGTGGTATGTTTAAATTTAAACTTTAATACTGAAAGGAAGGAAATATAAAGTATCAGTCAAGAGGTGAATTTTTTTTTTTAAGATTTTATTTATTTGAAGAGAGCAAGCCAGCATGAGCGGGGAAAGGGGCAGAAGGAGAAGCAGACTCCCTGCCATTGTGGGGCTCCATCCCAGGACCCTGAGATCATGACCTGAGCTGAAGGCAGATGCTTAACCAACTGAGCCACCCAGGTGCCCCAAGAGGTGAAATTTTTAAAGATGGTGAAAATATGGTCATTTTCTCCCATTTTCTGTTTCCTGTATTTCTCAGTTTTCTGCAGTAAACATGTAGTTCTTTTATAAATAGAGCAGGGGAAACTTTTTAAAAAGGAACACCTAGCAAGACCAAATACCAGCAATATGACAAAGCAGTGTATATACACAAGTCACGAATAGGGTGGATAATAGGAAATTTCTCAAGAAAAGCTGGAAAGATCAGACTCACTTCTAGAAAAGATTTGTGTATCCAAGTCTATCATGTGTTGTTTAGATAGTGCTGTGTTTGTTGTAGCCACTTTTATTTGGGTGGTTTAAAGTTCTTTGATTTCTGTGTTTATTTGGTGTTGATCAAGAAGGTTAACTCCTATTATAGGAGTCCTATATGAGGATTCTATATATAGAATCTATATTCTATATATAGAATCCTCTAATGAGGATTGTTTCATTGCAACAGAAAAACAGTTGGTCAGAGGAACATGTCTCAGTATACTGAAGGTGAAGGAGCCAGGTTAAAAAGTTTTTTAAAAGGGTCCTGTTAGGTTAGGAATAATACCTGGTTGAAATATCTTGATATTTTATTTTTATATGTTTTTCAAAGGTATTTTAAATATACACAGTATTATCCTTAGGATGTAAACTGTCAGTTTGGTTTTGAATCCCTAAAAGCAAGTATATGGTAAAGTCTAGAGCCACTAGTTGTGCTTCTTGGAAATAGTTACAAGGGCCTAATGTCCATCACCTGGGTGTCTGATTTGTGTTTTTATTTATTTATTTTTTAAAGATTTCATTTATTTGACCGAGACACAGCGAGAGCAGGAACACAAGTAGGGGGAGTGGGAGAGGGAGAAGCAGGCTTCCCGCAGAGCAGGAAGCCTAATGTGGGGCTGGAGCCCGATGTGGGGCTCAATCCCAGGACCCTGGGATCATCACCTGAGCCGAAGGCAGACACTTAACAACTGAGCCACACAGGTGCCCCTGATTTGTGTTTTGAATAGGTTGAGGAGAGTCTTTCCAAAGTCAAAGCCTGACTAGTGGGTGGGATATGTCTAGAAGAAGCTTCTACTTCCCTGGGTAATGAAATTGAAGAATCTGTGCCCTTGTAATTTCAGCAGTCTGAGAATTGTAGACAAAGATGGTCTCTGTGGTTGAATCAAACCAAAACATCAAAACAGCTGTATTTTTCTATTTATATATTACATAAAAGCTGTTGATCTGCTATTAAAGCCTTTGTTATATAAGGACAAGTAAGAGCTGTTGGAGCAGGCATTGTCAAGTCGTGTTAGTGACTGCTACCACTTCATTTACTTAGTCACTTGTAAGGGCAGTACTTGGTGGTTTTTTTTTTTCTTATTTTTTTATTTTATTATGTTATATTAGTCACCATACATTACATCATTAGTTTTTGATGTAGTGTTCCATGATTCATTGTTTGCGTATAACACCCAGCGCTCCATGCAGTATGTGCCCTCCTTAATACCCACCCCCAGGCTAACCCATCCCCCCCAACCCCCTCCTCTCTAGAGCCCTCAGTTTGTTTCTCAGAGTCCATAGTCTCTCATGGTTTGTCTCCCCCTCCCATTCTGACTGGTGTGAGGTATCTCATTGAGGTTTTGATTTGGATTTCCCTGATGCCGAGTGATGTTGAGCACTTTTTCATGTGTCTGTTGGCCATTTGGATGTCTTTGCAGAAATGTCTGTTCATGTCTTCTGCCCATTTCTTGATTGGATTCTTTGTTCTTTGGGTGTTGAGTTTGATAAGTTCTTTATAGATTTTGGATACCAGCCCTTTATCTGATATGTCATTGCAAATATTTTCTCCCATTCTGTTGGTTGTCTTTTGGTTTTATTGACTGTTTCCTTTGCTGTGCAAAAGCTTTTTATCTTGATGAAGTCCATTTCTGGGCTCTCTATTCTGTTCCATTGATTTATGTGTTTGTTTTCGTGCCAGTACCCTACTGTCTTGAAGATTACAGCTTTGTAATAGACCTTGAAGTCTGGAATTGTGATGCCACCAGCTTTGCTTTTCTTTTTCAACATTCCTCTGGCTATTCGGGGTCTTTTCTGGTTCCATACAAATTTTAGGATTATTTGTTCCATTTCCTCGAAAAAAGTTGATGGTATTTTTTTTTTAAGATTTTATTTATTTATTTATTAGAGAGAGAGAGAGCGTGAGAGGGGAGAAGGTCAGACGGAGAAGCAGACTCCCTGCCGAGCAGGGAGCCCAATGTGGGACTCGATCCCGGGACTCCAGGATCATGACCTGAGCCGAAGGCAGTCGCTTAACGTACTGAGCCACCCAGGCGCCCCAGTTGATGGTATTTTGGTAGGGATTGCATTAAATGTGTAGATTGCACTAGGTAGCATAGACATTTTCACAATATTTGTTCTTTCAGTCCATGAGCATGGAACGTTTCTCCATTTCTTTGTGTCTTCCTCAATTTCTTTCATGAGTATTTTGTAGTTTTCTGAGTACAGATTCTTTGCCTCTTTGGTTAGATTTATTCCTACGTATCCTATGGTTTTGGGTGCAGTTGTAAATGGGATCGATTCCTTAATGTCTCTTTCTTCTGTCTTGTTGGAGTATAGAAATGCATCTGATTTCTGTGCATTGATTTTATATCCTTCCACTTTACTGAATTCCCGTATGAGTTCTAGCAGTTTTGGGGTGGAGTCTTTTGGGTTTTCCACATGAAGTGTCATATCATTTGTAAAGAGTGAGAGTTGGACTTCTTCTTTGCCGATTTGGATGCCTTTTATTTCTTTTTGTTGTCTGATTGCTGTGGCTAGGACTTCTAGTACTATGTTGAATAGCAGTGGTGATAGTGGACATCCCTGCCGTGTTCCTGACCTTAGGGGGAAAGCTTTCAGTTTTTCCCCATTGAGAATGATATTCGCTGTGGGTTTTTCATAGATGGCTTTTATGATATTGAGGTATGTACCCTATATCCCTACACTATGAAGAGTTTTAATCAAGAAAGGATGCTGTACTTTGTCAAATGCTTTTTCTGTATCTGTTGAGAGGATCATATGGTTCTTGTCCTTTTCTTCCATTTCTTTCTTTCTTTCATTAATGTAATTTTTTTTTTTTAAGATTTATTTACTTGAGAGAGAGAATGAGATAGAGCGTGAGAGGGGGGAGGGTCAGAGGGAGAAGCAGACTCCCCGCTGAGCAGGGAGCCCAATGTGGGACTCGATCCTGGGACTCCAGGATCATGACCTGAGCAGAAGGCAGTCGCTTAACGAACTGAGCCACCCAGGCGCCCCCTTTTATTAATGTATTGTATCACACTGATTGATTTGCGGATGTTGAACCAACCTTGCAGCCCAGGAATAATAAATCCCACTTGGTCGTGGTGAATAATCCTTTAATGTACTGTTGGATACTGTTGGCTAGTATTTTGTTGAGAATTTTGCATCCATGTTCATCAGGGATATTGGTCTGTAATTCTTTTTGATGGGGTCTTTGTCTGATTTTGGGATCAAGGTAATGCTGGCCTCATAAAATGAGTTTGGAAGTTTTCCCTCCATTTCTATTTTTTGGAACAGTTTCAGAAGAATAGGTATTAATTCTTTAAATGTTTGGTAGAATTCCCCTGGGAAGCCATCTGGTCCTGGGCTCTTGTTTGTTGGGAGATTTTTCATTACTGCTTCAGTGTCCTTACTGGTTATGTGTCTGTTCAGGTTTTCTATTTTTCTGTTTCTTCCTGGTTCAGTTTTGGTAGTTGATACATCTCTAGGAATGCATCCATTTCTTCCGGATTATCTAATTTGCTGGCATATATGCTCATAATATGTTCTTACAATTGTTTGTATTTCTTTGGTGTTGGTTGTGATCTCTCCTCTTTCATTCATGATTTTATTTATTTGGGTCCTTTCTCTTTTCTTTTTGATAAGTCTGGCCAGGGGTTTATCAATCTTATTAATTCCTTCAAAGAACCAGCTCCTAGTTTCATTGATCTGTTCTCCTGTTCTTTTGGTTTCTATTTCATTGATTTCTGCTCTGATCTTTATTTCTCCTGCTGGGTTTAGGCTTTATTTGCTGTTCTTTCTCCAGCTCCTTTAGGTGTACGGTTAGGTTGTGTATTTGAGCCGTTTATTGTTTCTTGAGAAGGCTTGTTTTGTTATATACTTTCCTCTTAGGACCGCCTTTGCTGCATCCCAAAGATTTTGAACAGTTGTGTTTAGATTTTCATTTGTTTCCATGAATTTTTTTAATTCTTTAATTTCCTGGTTGACCCATTCATTCTTTAGTAGGATGCTCTTTAGTCTCCATGTATTTGAGTTCTTTCCAACTTCCCTCTTGTGATTGAGTTCTAGTTTCAAAGCATTGTGGTCCGAAAATATGCAGGGAATGAACCCAGTACCGGTTGAGACCTGATCTGTGACCTAGGATGTGATCTATTCTGGAGAATGTTCCATGGGCACTAGAGAAGAATGTGTATTCTGTTGCTTTGGGATGGAATGTTCTGAATATATCTGTGAGTCCATCTGGTCCAGTGTGTCATTTAAAGCCTTTATTTCCTTGTTGATCTTTTGCTTAGATGATCTGTCCATTTCAGTGAGGGGGTGTTAAAGTCCCTTACTATTACTGTATTGTTGTCGATGTGTTTCTTTGCTTTTGTTATTAATTGCCTTATATAATTGGCTGCTCCCATGTTAGGGGCATAGATACTTAAAATTGTTAGATCTTCTTGTTGGAGAGACCCTTTAAGTATGACGTAGTGTCCTTCCTCATCTCTTATTACAGTCTTTGGTTTAAAATCTAATTTGTCTGATACAAGGATTGCACCCCAGCTTTCTTTTGGTGTCCATTAGCATGGTAAATGGTTTTCCACCCCCTCACTTTCAGTCTGGAGGGGTCTTTGGGTCTAAAATGAGTCTCTTGCAGGCAGCATATCGATGGGTCTTGTTTTTCTTATCCAATCCGATACCCTGTGTCTTTTGACTGGGGCATTTAGCCCTTTTACATTCAGGGTAACTATTGAAAGATAGGAATTTAGTGCCATTGCATTGCCTGTAAGGTGACTGTTACTGTGTATTGTCTCTGTTCCCTTTTGGTCTATGTTGCTTTTAGGCTCTCTCTTTGCTTAGAGGAGCCCTTTCAATATTTCTTGTAGGGCTGGTTTGAGGATCGCAAATTCTTTTAGTTTTTGTTTTTCCTGGAAGGTTTTTATTTCTCCATTTTCAGTGACAGCCTAACTGGATATAGTATTCTGGCTGCATATTTTTCTCGTTTAGGGCTCTGAAGATATCATGCCAGTCCTTTCTGGCCTGCCAGGTCTCTGTGGATAGGTGTGCTGCCAATCTAATGTTTCTACCGTTGTAGGTTACCAACCTCTTCTCCCGAGCTGCTTTCAGGATTTTCTCTTTGTCTCTGAGACTTGTAGGTTTTACTCTTAGATGGTGGGGTGTTGACGTATTTTTATTGATTTTGAGGGGAGTTCTCTGTGCCTCCTGGATTTTGATGCCTGTTTCCTTCTCCAAATTAGGGATGTTCTCTGCTGTAATTTGCTCTAATATACCTTCTGCCCTTCTCGTTCTTCTTCTTCTAGGATCCCAATTATTCTAATATTGTTTCGTTTTATGGTATCACTTAGCTCTTAAATTCAGGGTGGTACTTGGTATTAGTAAATTAGTTGTTCAGATGGCTTCCCACTGCCTTCTCGTCCAAGGAAAAAAATCCTAGATGCTGCTATATAGATTTCTTGGAGAAGTAGCCTCTTGCCCAGTGTTGTACTCCAAATGAACATCACAGTTACCCTCTTCCCTGTGGCTTGCCTCTGTGATTCTAGCTGCCTATGGAATGTTTTCCAGTATCAGAAGTCCTTTTTTTTTCTTTTTTTTTTTTTTAAGATTTTATTTATTTATTTGAGAGAGAGAATGAGAGACAGAGAGCACGAGAGGGAAGAGGGTCAGAGGGAGAAGCAGACCCCCCGCTGAGCAGGGAGCCCGATGCGGGACTCGATCCCGGGACTCCAGGATCATGACCTGAGCCGAAGGCAGTCGCTTAACCAACTGAGCCACCCAGGCGCCCCTTTTTTTTTTTTTCTTTGCTTCTTTTTAAAAATTTCATTTAAAAATTTTTAATTGTGGGGAAATCACAGAAAAGTTACCCTTTTAACCATTAAAAAAAATTTTTTTAAAGGTTTTATTTGAGATTGAGAGAGCACAAGCGGAGGGGGAGGGGCAGAGGGAGAGGGAGAACAGCCACTGTTGCGGGCTCGATCCCAGGACCCTGAGATCCAGACCTGAGCCAAAGGCAGACGCTTAACCAACTGAGCCATCCAGGCACACCTAGCCAATACATTTTAGAGTTACAGACCTGTAACTAACAGATTAGCACTAATGAAAATGTATTTGGGCAGTTTCTAGATCTGTAGTGGGAATTTTGCTGGTGTGTGAACTGTTTAGAACCCTATGTTAATAATTCTTCAGGAAATAGATGGGATACCACTTTTGCATGAAAATGATTGCTCTTAGTGATTAACATCATTCCGTGGGTAGGTATTAAAATCCACCAGTAATCATAGTAAAGAAGACAAAGTGATGTTTTGTTTTGTTTTGGTGGGATTTGAATAGTTTCTTTAAATGCACATTGGAAGTCCAGAGGGAACTGATAACTGTCTGCTCCAGCAAAAGATGAAATAAAGTTAAGGGCAACGTATGAGTAAGTAATTTTGATGTATTTTTTAATAAGCAGATCCTTCATAAGACTCTTCATAGGGTTTTGAATATCTCTGTTAAGAGAGTGGAAGAGTCAGGAAATCTTCAGCATTGCAAGTCATTTGGGGTCCCTGGGCTCATTATAAACACAGCTGCTGTACCATTTGCGCCTCACCTGGCTGGCTGTTCTTCCGTGTTGACACTGGGGGCTGGGCGTGGCTGCACTGACAGCCTCTCATTTCGTTGGTCTTTATCATTTCATTACTTGAGGGCTAATAGGTGAGTTTTAGCTTATGAATCTTTCGAGGGGTGGAACATGTTCAGCCCCTTTTGTGGTCACATATGGGAAAACAGAACACAGCCAAAAGTCTTTATCAGATTAGTTTTTAGTTCATTCATTTTGGTTTTCGGTCTTTTTCAGTTTGAGCTTTTTCTTTTTCAGAACTCAGATACTTTAAAACTTACAAAATTGAAATGGGTTTAGAGTGGAATCTTACCTGCTTGCTGTTTTGCCCCAAATTCTGTTTCCTCCTTGCCACATTCATCCCATATATCCAGTTCATGGTTCCACAGGGATTTTACTGAGCACTAATCAGTCAAACTTCATTTTATAGGTGAAGAGATGTGAGGCTCAGTGCTCTTGGACTCATCCCAAGTCATATAGCTCAGCATTGGTAGAACTGGGATTAAAGCCCAGATCTTGTGTAGGTAAATCTATTGCTCTTTCCATTGTGTTGTACACCATGGATAGCTCACTTATAATAATGATGTTGTGTAGTTTATAATCTTCAAAGGGTTTCCACACACGTGGTCTCATTTGATTTTCACTCCGTGACTTGGCGGGGTAGATTAGTATAATAGCAGCTAATGTTTATTGAAGGCATAACCTGAATGCTAGGGATAAGGGTACTTTTGCATACCTGAATCATTCTTTATCCGTTTTTTAACTAGTTTTTAAAAACTTCAGCAATTGACTTCTATGTTGATGCTGGATAAGAAGTCTGTCCACTCCGCGCATCGACCTGGTATTGCAGTACTTCAGGAATGGTGTACCCCCAATTTAATTTTTAAAAAAAAGGTTATTTTAAGTAGTGTATTACAGTTTCAGAAGCATTTATCACTTCCCTCAAGGTCATCAAGCACTGTGGGACTAGATAGGGAGCAAAGCCTGCAAGAGTTTCGTCTAGAAGACACTTTTTATTTACAAGTTTGATAATTTTCTGGCTTATTGATAAAGGGCATTCTCTTCTTAGTGAGCATTCTCAGTTAGTCAAGAGGACATGTAAGTCAGAAGGTTGCTTGGAACAGAGAAGATGAGAGTGTATGTGTTATTTTTGAGTGTTTTTGTGTCAAGTTGTGGTATCCTGGTGTATTGCCCTCCTTTATTCTAGGGTAAGTCCTATTTGAAGAAGCAAATCAGTCATCTAGAGTGGAGAACTCTTGCCCTGAATATGGTTTGAGAGGCATAGGTGCGTCTTTTTTGAAGCTCCTTACTGGTTAGCAGAAACATAAGCCCAGACTTCATGGTATACTACTTTACAAGAATAGGTTTTTACATTATCCTGATTTCACACTACAAAGGAAGCACTGTAGAACCCCTAAATGACTTACATTTAATTCCACCTGTTGTGTGGTTCTCATTAGCATAAAAAGTGTGTATCATTAACTAATCTTGTCCGTGTACCATTTTGGGGGGGAAGGAGTGTATCCTATTTCTGTCTATTAAACAACACAGAATTTGTGAATCTTCAGAAAGATGTTTTAAAATAAGAAAAATAGGGGCGCCCTGCTGGCTCAGCCAGTAGAGCATGGAACTCTTGATCTTGGGGTTGTGAGTTTGAGCCCCACTTTGGGTGTATAGCTTACTTAAAAATAAAATCTTAAGGGCGCCTGGGTGGCTCAGATGGTTAAGCGTCTGCCTTCGGCTCAGGTCATGATCCAGGGTCCTGGGATCGAGTCCCACATCGGGCTCTCTGCTCCTTGGGAGCCTGCTTCTCCCTCTGCCTCTGTCGCTCATGAATAAATAAATAAAAATCTTTAAAATAAAATAAAATAAAATAAAATAAAATCTTAAAAAATAATGAAATAAGAGAAATTAAAAAGTAGATGAAATGAAAGATACTGGGTGTGGTTTCAAATATAGATATACTGGGGTGCAGTGTACTGAGACATTCCTATTGCTACCTTGCTTTATTTCTTACATGTAAATTCATTTTCTTTATTTAACAAGAATTTATTGATTTTCTATTATATGCAAGATTAATGGCTATTTTATATAGTATGTTTTTCATATTTTCATTCTATAATGTTTGAGTATGGTAAAGGAGAGGAGTGTAGGTCTAACTGAAATAAGTGAAGTATGAATAATCTTTGATGCTGTGTACATATGAACAGAAGTCTGATAAGCCTACTTATTACTTGCTTCCTGTCACCTGGGTCTCTCTTTTATTGACCTTACAGTTTAGGTTGTTAGGTAGCTCTGCTGCATGCCAGGTTGGTCTGTTACTGTTCTTTGCCGGCATCATAGATGTGGGTCATGTAGTTTTCTTTGTGTCCAGAGTTTGTTTTTGTCTTTTAAGTTTTGTGTGTGTGTGTTTTTAAAGATTTTATTTATTTATTTGAGAGAGAGAGAATGAGAGAGAGAGAGCACATGAGAGGGGGTAGGGTCAGAGGGAGAAGCAGACTCCCCACTGAGCAGGGAGCCCGATGCGGGACTCAATCCTGAGACTCCAGGATCCTGACCTGAGCTGAAGGCAGTCGCTTAACCAGCTGAGCCACCAAGGCACCCCTGGAGTTTGTTTTTTTTTTTCTCCCTACTCTTTCTGCCTAACATCTTTCCCTTAAGTTCATTTGTAGGGCTAGTTAGTGTTTCCTTAATTGGTACTTATTTCTTTTTAGATTGTAAAAGTTTAGAACTCATACAAAAATGTCTAATTTCTATAAAATAAAAAAAATAAAATGTCTAATTTCATTTATCTCAGAATTGCCTAGTAAGATATGGTGCTTTATACCCAGTAATCTTCCATTAGCTTTGATCTATAGGTAGTTCAGTGTGGTGTCCCCTATACACATGTCTGAATTATTTCTTAGATGCCGTAATTACCTATGCTATGAGAAGTAATCTACAGTTGTCTACTGAACTACCTAGCATCTGTTGTCTGACAAAAGAAAGTTATACAACTGATGTCATACAGCAGTGACAGGGCTGATAAATTGCCATTCCCAATATTCAGCAAACACCAGATTTGCAGTTAGGTTTTTACCCCAGTCCACTGTCATAGGCCATCTTAGTCTATACATGGATTATTTAAATGAATTTGATAGTACAAGTTGCCTTAAGTCTTTTCTGGAATAAGTAAAGGAGGTCTGCACAAATAAATCTAGAGCATCAAGACTGTTACATAATCAAATGTTTAAAATTTGTTGCTAAGGTATATGGATATAGAATTAATTTTTATGTTTGATTTCTGAAAATAGTTCTTCAGTGTGTCTTATATAGAGTACAAAAGGGAACTGTGAAAGGATTTTAATCTAAAATGGAATAAGAGGATAAGAAATGGAGAATCTTAGGCATATGCCCTCAGAGGAACGAACTTAAAAATTGAGGGGCTGATTTCCTGTAAATGCCTGATGTACAAAAGATGGAGACTTCTCTCCTGACGAATGAATATCTGCCAAGAATCTCTCTCCATTCTCAAGCCAATGAACTTACTGCTTGGACTCCAGCTGGGCTTCTCCTCTTTGCAATCCTTGCCCATAAATACAGCCCATCCCAAACCCTCAACAGACGTGCCTGTAGCTTTGTACAGAATGCATTTCCTGAATGGAAATTCTGCTGTTCTCAAATTCAGTTTCTGGTAAAATGAGCTTTCCTCAGTTTTCCTCTTTATTTAGGTTGACAGAAATCTAGTAGTCAACTACCCAAACCTCTTACAATAAAAGACCCAGACAATACAATAATTGAGACCTAGAGAGATGGAGATGTACCAGACATCAGTGAAACCAGTTAGTGGCGGAGCCTGGACTAGAAACAATTCCTCTTACCCTTGCTCTTTTATTCATAATCTTTTGATTCACTTGTGCTGTATATTATGTTACAAACAATGACAGATTGACTGTTATTACTGTACTTTTATTCAGTCAGTATTTAACATTGATTAATACAGATATTTATTGCTTTCCTTGCTGCATTTTTTTTCCTGTATTTTTGACCTTTCAAGATAATTTTTCCTCTACCTGAGGGATATGTTTTAGGATTTCTTTAGTGCAAGTTTGCTGGTGGCATTAGCTTTCTGTTTTTATTTGCCCAAAATATCTTTATTTCATCTTTTTTTTTTTAAGATTTTTAAAAAGTTAAGATTTTAAGATTTAAGAGAATGAGAGAGAAAGCACATGAGAGGTGGGGGGTCAGAGGGAGAAGCAGACTCCCTGCTGACTAGGGAGCCTGATACGGGACTCCATCCAGGGACTCCAGGATCATGACCTGAGCTGAAGGCAGTCGCTCAACCAACTGAGCCACCCAGGTACCCTATTTCATCTTTCTTGACTGAATTTTTCTCTGTGTATAGAATTTTAAGTAAGTTAATTATTTATTTCAGCACTGTTGTCATCTGGCCCTGTTGTTTCTGTTGAAAATACAGTTGTTTAATTGGTGCTCCTTTGAATTTTTTGAATGGAATCTCTGTTTTTCCCCACCCGTGGCAGCTGCTTATTTCCTTGAACACAGTAGGCATAGTTCAGTTTTTAATCTGGTTAAAATCAGTATCTGGAATCTGTGTAGGTCAGTTTATTTTGTTTCTGTTGGTTCTCACTCATGGGATCTTACTACTTTGTGTGTCTGGTTATTTTTATTTGTGTGCCAGACTTTGTATTTTCCAAATGGTTTGCAAAAACATGGGAAGGTGAGGATGTTGTTATCCTCCATAGCAGATTTACATTGCTTCTGCTGGATGCTTTGGAGCACTGAGCAGTCCAGAATCATCTTTTTGGTTTTTTGTTTTTTTAATTGTAATTCTAGTATAGTTCACATACAATGTTATATTAGTTTCAGGTGTATAAGACAGTGATCCAACAATTCAGTACATCACTCAGTGCTCATCGTGGTAAGTGTACTCTTAATCCCCTTCACTTATTTCACCCATCTCTCCACCCACCTCCCCTCTAGTAACTAGTAACCATCAGTTTGTTCTCAGAGTCTGTTTTTTGGCTTGTCTCTTTCTCTTTGTTTTGTTTTAAATTCCACATATGAATGAAATCATATGGTATTTGTCTTTCTCTGACCGGCTCTGGGCTCTCTTTTCTGTTCCATTGATGTTTGTGTCTGTTTTTGTGTCAGTACCATACTGTTTTGATTACTGCAGCTTTGTAGTGTATCTCAAAATCTGGAATTGTGATATACCTCCAGTTTTGTTTTTCGTTTTCAAGATTGCTGTGGCTCTTTGGGGTCTTTTGTGGGTTTATGCAGATTTTAGAGTTATTTGTTCTGGTTCTGTGAAATACGCTGTTGGTATTTTAATACAGATTGTATTAAATCTGTAGATTGCTATAGGTAATATGGATACTCTAACTGTTGGTTCTCCCATCCATGAGCAAGGTATATCCTTCCATTTGTTTTCTTCTTCAGTTTCTTTCATCCATGTTTTATAGTTTTTAGAGTACAGGTTTTTCCCCTCCTTGGTTAAGCTTATTCCTAGGTACTTTATTTTTTGGTGTAATTGTAAGTGGGATTGTTTTATTAATATCTCTTTCTGCTTCATTATTAGTGTATAGAAATGCAACAGATTGCCATGTGTTGATTTTGTATTCTGTAACCTTAACAAATTCATTTATCAGTGGAGTCTTTAGGGTTTTCTACATATAGTATCATGTCATCTGTAAACGATGAAAGATGCTTCTTTACCAATTTGGATGCCTTTTCTTTCTGTTATCTAATTGTTGTGGCTAAGACTTCCAGTACTATGTTGAATAAAAGTTGTGAGAATGGACATCCTTGTCTTGTTCCTGATCTTAGGGAAAAGGCACTCAGTTTTTCACAATTGAGTATAGTTTTATAAGGTCTTATAAGACATTTATTGTGTTATGTTCTCTCTAAACCTACTTTGTTGAGGGTTTTTTGTCATGAGTGGGTGTTAAAACTTAAATGCGTTTTTTTGCATCTATTGAAAAGATCATATGAATGTTTTCCCTTTTTTTGTTGATGTGAATATTGAACCACCCTTGCATACCTAGGTAAATCTTGCTTGATCATAATGATTTTTTTAATGTATTATCAGATTCATCTTGGTAATACTTTGTTGAGGATTTTTGCATCTGTGTTCATCAGAGATACTGGCCTGTATGTAGTTCCCTTTTTTTGTAGTGTCTTTATCTGGTTTTGATATCTGGGTAATGCTAGCCTCATAGAATGAATTTGGAAGCATTCCTTCCTCTTCAGGTTTTTGGGATAGTTTGAGAAGAATTGGTATCAGTTCTTCTTTAAATGTTTTCTAAAATTCACCTTTGAGGCCATCTGGTCCTGGACTTGTTTGTTGGGAGTTTTTTGATTACTGATTCAATTTCATTGTTAATTGCTCTGTTCAAATTTTCTATTTCTTCCTCATTGAGTTTTGGGAAGTTATTGTTTCTAGGAATTTACTTCTTGTAGATTGTCCAATTTGTTGGTATATAATTTTTCATAATATTCTCTTATAAACTGGGGTGCCTGGGTGGCTCAGTTGGTTAAGCGTCTGCCTTCAGCTCAGGTCATGATCCCAGGGTCCTGGGATGGAGCCCCGCCACGGGCTCCCTGCTCAGCAGGGGGTCTGCTTCTCCCTGTGCCCTCTTCCCTCTCGTGCTCTCTCTCTCTCATTCTCTCTCTCTCAAATAAATAAATAAAATCTAAAAAATATATGTATTCTCTTATAATCCTTCGTATTTCTGTGGTGGTGTTTGTTGTTTCTCCTCTTTTATTTCTGATTTTGTTGATTCGAATCCTCTCTCTCTCTCTCTTTTTTTTTTTTCCTTTTATGCATCCGGCTAAAGGTTTATCAGTTTTGTTGTTTTTTCAAAGAACCAGCTCCTGGTTTCATTGATCTGTTCTATTGTTTTTTTGGTTTCTATTTTGTTTATTTCTGCTCTAGTCGTTATTATTTCCTTCTTTCTACTGGTTTTTCTACCTCCTTCAGGTGTAAGGTTAAGTTCTTGATTTGAGATTTTTCTTCTTGAAGTAGGCCTGTATTGCTATAAACTTCCCTCTTAGAACAGCTTTGATGAATTCCAAAGACTTTAGACCATTGTGTTTTCATTTTCATTTGGCTTTTTGTATTTTTTGATTTCTTCCTTGATTTCTTGGTTGACTCATTCATTGTTTAGTACCATGTTACTTAACTTCCATGTATTTGTGTTCTGTAGTCTAGGATCATCTTAATTTACTTTAAGAGACTGAAATAATCCAAGGTAGGATATGTTTTTGGCAAAACTTGGTCTGTGTACTTCCAGTTTACTTACTGCTAGGATCCTAATCCTAAGTGTGGAGATTTATATTCTTGGAGGACACTTAAATTCTAACTTTTGTTCCCTTACTGTGTTTGTTCAAAAACTTTGCCCAACCTTTCAGCTACTCTTTTATAATTGCCACGTGTTCTCAGAGGAAAAAACTGTCCCAATCTGGGAAGGAGAGGTGAAGTGGCAGGTTTTCTTTTTCATCTTGTAAATCTTGGCCCAGTAATTTTTCATTATTTTCTGGGCCTTCTATGCCTTTTTTTTTTTTTTTTTTAATGTTTTGTCTAGCTTTCTTCTTCCTAAGCAGGAAGGTTGATCCAAATAACCTAGTTTACTGTTTGTTATGGGATTTTCTCAAAAGCAGAATTTGAATGTATAAAATGAAATTTGTTTCTCATTTCTTTTTCCCTTTTTTCGGTCTTATTATTTGAATCCTCAATCAGTATGAGCTTGCTGTACTCGGTAAAATTAGTGGAAATGAAATTACTAATTTCAGTCTCATTCCTTTTCAAAGCTTAAACATTTGTCTGGGATAGCTTTATTACTTTGGAATAGAGAAAGAACCTTTAAAAATTTTTTAAATTTATTATAACTTCGATTCATAGTTTTCTATCCTCATTAAACCACTGTTAATATTTCATATTGGCCTTTTGCAGTAGTTACCCAGTAGATCTTAAATGAATAAGGCTCCTAAGTAATTGATTAGCCAACTGAATTAAACTTTGATAATATATTTTATTCTTTAACTTACTTTCATTTAGCTGATTAATTGTTGCCTTTAATTTTTGTGAGTATGCATCCTTAACATATAATGGCCAGAACTCCCAAACTGTTTACTTGTAAGGGCAGATGTATAGATTCAGAGTTTATATGAGATCAAGAACTGTGTGTTAACACATTTCCCAGATTCCTTTAAGGTAAGGGGAGAAGTCTTGAGTGACTAGACAAAGTGAGCCCCTTGAAAAAAGAAGTATTTAGTAGAGCAAATATGGCAGTTCTGGGACTCATAATGAACACATTGGGTAGCCATGCCCCTACCTTTGTCAGACTGAAAACAACGCCAACTCTTCTCTTCGCCAGCATCCATGTCCCCTATTCTGGGTTAATCACCTTGCCTCCTGTTTGCAGAGCTCTTTGTTCATGCCCCTTGTCTCTCTTTCAGACTTGCATTTTTGAAGAGAATGTCTCTACCTATCTTTTAGACCCCTTTTAAGAGTAGACAGTAAAAATTCCTAATTAATATTAATGGCAGCAAGGGAAAAGTATAAATCACATAATATGTCAAATATAGAAGTATTTGAAAGAAAATATCTGTTGATGTGTGTGGCTAAAGTGTCATGTTTTAAGGTGTCATTTAGTAACAAATTCTTATAAACCATATCAAAGCTGATTTGACTTGGATAATGTACAGAGCTTCTCTCATAGCGTATTAATTGATTAACTTGTACATAGTTAGTGGAAGAAAAATAACCTAAATAGAGGACATGATAATTTCGTGAAGGATAATGCAGTCATGTCTAAAGATGTAGCCATATGGCTAGAAGAATTTTATGAGGAGTTTCAATTTAATGCCTGCTTTGACTTCTGAACCATTTTATATCTTGCCACTAAGCCAGCTGACACTTGAGAATAAGCCATTATTTGGTCATTTTGGTGGTTTAATGGGATAGTGGGTCAAGTGCCTTAAGGAGAATGCCAGATTTGATAGTTTATTATAAGTGATAATCCTTCTGCATTATCTCCCCTAGATGTGTTGTTTTAATTGACTTGTTTTAGGGGTTTTTGCATAATAGATGAATTACACTGTGACTGCACTCTTACGTGTCTAGTGTGTAATAGCAAAGACAGAGTTTAAGAGCCATATCAGAGGGCAATTCATGAAGGAAAATGTTTTCTTGGGTTCTGTTAATACTAATTAATGTTAACAAGTAAGAGTGGCCATGTTAATTTGGTGATTCTTTATGCAAATGTATATTCGGTTTGATGCTCAGGAATGCATAAAAGTTTTTGCTATAAAACTAAATTTATAGTAGTTATAATTTAAACCTGATACTTACCTACAGGTGTTTTAGGTACAAATTTCACTTAGAAGCAGGAGAATATATGCTTTGGAAAGAGTTTTAACTTTCACAAATTGAATATTTGAGTTTATTTTAACTTATTTTTCTTAATTTGAAATAAAATGTCAATTAGTAGTGCATTATGTTATAAAATTCACTTTTTTTTTTTTCCCCCTTAATACAGAAGCTCCACCATGAGACGAGGTGGATGGAGGAGGCGAGCTGAAAATGATGGCTGGGAAAAATGGGTGTGTTTTAAAAGAATAAAAATACTTATATTTAATTGTCTAGGTATTTTTCATTCTTCTTGTAGGTTATACTGTGGTTTAAGGCATTTTTTAAAAGTGTAAATCACTTTAGGTATCAATTCTTCTGAGTTTTCACAACGTATTGAAAGCTTGTTTAAACTTCTTAACACGTGAACTTTATTTTATCTTGAGGAAATAAATGTTCTGGTACACAGGTATTTATTTATGGTAATGGTATTGCAGCAGTGCTAATTAATACTGAAAAACAGGAAAACATGGTATACTGTAGTAGGGGATTGATCAGATAAATTGCCTCTATGTAGTGGAACACCATTCAACCATTATTTATCTTTACATTTCTCTTTCTCTCTCTCTTTCTTTCTTTCTTTCAAGGGAGAGAGAGGGAGAGAATCTTAAGCAGGCTCCATGCCTAGCATGGAGCCTGATGTGGGGCTTGATCTCACAACCCTGAGATCATGACCTGAGCCAAAATCAAGAGTTGGGCGCTTAACCAACTGAGCCACCCAGGTGCCCCTTACCTTTATATTTAACTTGGCAAGATGGCCTTGACTAAAATGTTGTGTTATAAAGGACTATTATATATGATCTTATTTTTCTAAAACCTCTATATTCTGAGACATAGTAATAAACTTTGAAAATAAGATCCCAAAATGTTAACAGTGAATGGAATCCTACCTCATTTAAGTTTTCTTCTTCATATTTTCCTATATTTTTTGAAAAAAAATTTTTTTTCCCACAATGAACATGTAATATCTGAATAATCAATGAAGTAATTTCCATTTTGGAAGAAGTATGTGTACCACGTCTAGATACCTGTGGCTGTATTTTAAAGATCTAATGGGTAGTTCTTTTTAGTAAAGTAAAATCAATAAAGAGTTAATTGGTAATTCAAATAATTAAGCTTAATTTTGTCAGTGTTTAGGAAAAGTGTAGCTGAATTCATATATTTATGTAGGTCTTTAGTAAAAATAATGTTTTTATATTCTTTCTGAAGTACATGTTCTCTAATAAAAATTATTACTGCTATCAAGTAGATTGATTAGATCCAGAATTTGGTCCCTGAATCTTCTATTATAGTAGCTACATGTATGGAGGGCTATACTGGTTTGTTGAACTGTTTCATTTTACTTTAAGTTGCTAACTTTAAGCTTCCGGTATTCAGAAGAAGTGGAAGCCAGTGAAAAATATACTCTTACTGACCACATGTCAAATTTTTAATTGGTTTAAACTTCATTGTAACTTCTTGATTTTGTAGGTAAGAACAATATTTTGTGGCATTAAACATTATTCTTGACCTACCTTTCTCCTCTTTTAAAGTAATTTATAAGAATGTGATAAAACAGTTAAAAATTGAATTGACAAAGGGAAAAGTCTTCCTTGACCTGTTTTATTGCCTTGCCTTATGGTTAATGTTTGTAATTATACCTTATGTTATCATTATACCTTGGTCACTAGCGTAGAATACGGTTTGTTTATTTATTTATTTATTTTAATGTAAATTTCCTTAAAGAGGGTGAAGAAAATATAACTTTTGTGATTGGTTTACCTTTTTTTAAATTCTAGGGTGGGTATATGGCTGCCAAGGTCCAGAAATTGGAGGAACAATTTCGATCAGATGCTACTATACAGAAGGATGGAACTTCATCTACGATTTTTAGTGGAGTTGCCATTTACGTTAATGGATATACAGGTTGAGTCCTTTTTACTTTTTAGGTACCCTCTTTTGGCATGTACTTTTATTAGGATTGAGAGTGATTTGTTTTAAATTCTGTTTTTATTTATCTTCTATATAAAAATGATAAAATCCTCTACTTACAGTCTTTTACTTTTCCTTTTTGTCCCACCTATACTTACCATTGTGTTTTTCATAATTTTTATCGAAGTACATAATTTTATTTTATTTTATTTTTTAAATTTATTATTTTTTTAAATATTTTTTTATTTATTTGATAGAGACACAGTGAGAGAGGGAACACATGCAGGGGGGAGTGGGAGAGGGAGAAGCAGGCTTCCCACTGAGCAGGGAGCGCGATGTGGGGCTCGATCCCAGGACGCTGGGATCATGACCTGAGCTGAAGGCAGATGCTTAACAACTGAGCCACCCAGGCGCCCCGAAGTACATAGTTTTAAAAAGCCAAATGAGGTTTAAAATGGAAAACAGTAGTCTTCTTTCATAACCATGTGATGGGAAGCTCATCACACATGTATGGGGCATGTACACTATGAGCTTCAGTATAGTGGGAACTGGTAGGGCCATTTCATTGGTGAATTTCCAACTGTAATTATGCATAGGTCCTTTTGAGCTGATGGGAGAGGAGAGTTGTGTGTGTGTTAGATTTCCCAGAATCTTACTTAGAGAAGATAAGATATAAACCTAACTGCTGGCATTTTGGTTGCCATGGGGGAAGGATGGGGCCACAATTCTCACAGTTTAGAAAACAGAATTTCATTTCATCTTCCTCTTCTTTTTTTTCATCCCCTACTTCCACTTCTCCCCTCTCGTATGCCTGTTGTCATTGAGTCCAGTCACTGGAAGGGACAGGATAATCTTTCTTTTTTGTGAGTGGAAATGGAGATCTGGACTTCTAATTTGTCTCTCAGACAGAATTTCAACCATAACTTCTTGTTTTATGATCTGTTCACATGGCCACTTTTGAAGGTGCCCGGTGCCTCTTTTTCTTGGCACTGAGTTTCTCTTGCTTTCACTGGCACCAAGCAGACTCTTCTCTGCTTCCACATAGCCAGCTTAGATTTTATCTTTCTCTGATCTGTAAAGTTATCATTAGTCTGTTGGCTATCAGCTTTTATTACTAAAGTTTTCATTCTCTTGAGAATTCTTCTCCTCTTAAGATCATTTTGTGTATTTTTTTTAAGTGAATGGCTGTAAATGTTTGTGTCATTCTGTGATATTTATCCCTCTCTGCTTCTCAGCTGGCTGTTACTTGCTTTTCTTTGAGGTCTCTTTATACGTCACTTCCCCTAACTTGTCTGATTGTCTTCCTACTGGTGTAGGTGACTTCTCATGCTCCTGTGGGGCTGTGACTCCTTAGTATCTTACCATTTATTGGATCTTATTGTAGTTGCCTGTTTACTGGATAAGAGCAAGAGTTACATTTTCACATTTTCATTACTGTTGTACTGTGTCTCTACAGTGACTGGTCATTAACCACTCAGGAAATATTTATTGAATTAAAATTAAGTTTTAATTAACGGATACATTTTCCTGGTTGAGTTTTATTGGGCATCGTTGACAATGAATTTAGTCTAAGAATGTTATCTCAAAATGAATGCTGATGCAGCTTTGGGAAAGTTCATAACATGCAACTTTTCTACTTAGATATCCTGGAACATTCAAGCTCCACAGACTTTTTTGAGATGCATTATAAAGATTATAAGTGTTAAAAAGAAAGAAACATTGCTTGTTGCATTAGCCAGTAGTAGAAGTCCCCAGTTCATGAGGGCACCCTTATTTATATAAGAAGAAAGAGATTCTTTGTGTGAGGGAGGAAAAAAAAATACTATAGTGATCACTACCATAGTTGAGAATCGAATTCTAATTCTACTTTTGTCACCATTTTTGTGTGACCGTAAGACATTTTCTCTATGCACCTGTTTTATTTGGACCCAGTTTTATCCCTATCTTTTTCATGATTATCCCTGTCCTTTTCATTATTTTCCCTATCCTTTTCTTTTGGATAGGGGTGAAAATATTAATTTTCACTATTACTAAGATTACATTATAATTCTACAAGTAAAGTTCCATTTTGTTGAATTTCCTAGGGACATGCAAATTGTGATGATAAAATTTTTTTAGAAAACTTTTCAGTTTTAGTGAATATTCTGTCAGTTTGTAGATAAAAGAATCAACAAATCTCTGTGTAATGAATTAGCAGTAGTAAATTAGTGCTTTAGATGCAGTAAGACTAGTGGGAAATACTGTATTATTATTACTGATTCTTAATCATGCTCCCCATAGACTTTAACATTCCAAGTTTTCTTGATTCCTTTAAAGTTCCCAGTTCTGCCAACTGAACTTCTCTTTGGTGACTCCTATCCTTTGCAGCCCAATTAACATTGAACTTGAGATTACATCTTTTGGGTATTTTGTGTCTGTCAGCCCATTCTTTTTTTTTTCCCCCAAAAGAGGATCTTTTCCCTGCTAAGGTTCTAAGGTTAACTTCTTTGCCTTTCATTTTTTTTTTTTTTTTTTTTTTAAATTTGTTTTTTTTGAGAGAGGGTGCCCGTGCACACATGTGCACACATACCCGGGGTGGGGGGTGGGGTGGGGTGGTGGGGGACAGAGAGAAAATCTCAGGCAGACTCCCTGCTGACTGTGGAGCCTGACTTGGGGCTCCATTGTGACCTGAGCTGAAATCAAGAGTTAGTCGCTTAACCGACTCAGCCACCCAGGAGCCCCATCCTGTTTTTGTTTTTGTTTTTTTTTCTAAGATTTTATTTATTTATTTGAGAGAGAGCAGAGCGAGAGAGCACACATGAGCAGGGTGGGGAGGGGCAGAGGGAGAGGGAAAAGCAGACTCCCCGCTGAGCAGGGAGACCGACTCGGGGCTCAATCCCAGGATCCTGGGATCACGACCTGAGCCGAAGGCAGATGCTTAACCAACTGAGCCACCCAGGTGACCCCCCATCCTGTTTTTTTAATTAAACTTTTTTTTTTTGAGGTAATTGTAAATTCATATGCCGTTGTAAGAAATAATACAGAGAGAGACCGTGACCCATTTGCCCAGTTTGTTTCCTTGGTAACATAAACCATAGTACATATCAACCAGGAAATTGACATTGATACAGTCAAGATAGAGAATGTTTCCACACCACAAAAATTCTTCATGTTGCCCTTTTGTAGCCACACCGCTGCTTCCCTTTTGCTCTCAGCCCCTTTTTAATCCCTTTAACTACTAACCTGGTCTCTATTTGTGTACTTTTTTCATTTCAAGGATGTTCTATTTATAGAACATACTGTATATAACCTTTTAGGATTGGCTTTTTAAATTTAGCATGATATTCCGGAGATTCATCCAAGTTGTATATATCAATAGTTTTTTCCTTTTTATTGCTGAGTTGTATTCCATTGTATGGGTGTTCCACAGTTTGTTAACTATTTACCTGTTTAAGAACATCTGGATTATTTCCTGGTTTTGGCTCTGAACATTTATATACAGGTTTTGTGTGAACATAAGAGTGCTATTGTTGGGTCATACATATGGTAGTTGCCTGTTTAGTTTTTTTAAGAAACTGCCAATCTGTTTCTCCGTGGCTGTACTATTTTATTTTATATTCCCACTAGCAGTTTATGAGTGACCCAGTTTCTCTGCATTCTTGTTAGCATTTAACGTTTTTTAAACATTTTAATAGGTGTGTCCTGATATCTCATTGTGGTTTTTATTTGTGTTCTAATTGCTCTGCATCTTCACCAGCATTTGATGAAGACAAATTGGTTTTTTGTTTTTGTTTTATAATTAATTTATGTATTCTAATAGATGTGTGGTGATGTCTCATTGTGGTTTTGATTTGTATTTACCCAATGGCTAATGATACTGAGCAGCCTTTGATGTGTTTATTTGCCATCTATATGTCCTCTTCACTGAAATGCCTATACATGTCTTTTGTCCATTTTCTAATTGGATTGTTTTATATTCTTTTGAGTTTTGAGAGTTCTTTATGTATTCCAGATACTACTCCTTTATCAGATAATATATGGTTTACAGATACTTTATCATTCTGTAACTTGCCTTTCATCCTTTTCACATGGTCTTTTGCAGAACAAAATTTTTAGTTTTCATGAGGCCCAGTTTATCTATATTTACCTTTATGGATGGTGCTTTCAATTTGAAAGTCTTTGCTTAATACTAGATCTCAAAGATTTTCACCTATTTTTTTTCTAAAAATTTTCATAGTTTTAGTTCATGATCCATTTTCAGTTAATTTTTATTTAATTTTTTTGGTGGCCTATGGATATCCAATTGCTCTAGCTCTGCTTGTTGAAAAACTGTTTTCCTCCATTGGATTACTTTTGCACTTTTGTAGAAAATCAGTTGGACATATCTGGGTCTGTTTCTGGGTTCTCTGTTTTGTTATATTAACGTATGTATGTCTCTTCACTGATACCACAGGGTTTTGATTATTGTACCTATATAGTAAGCCTTAATATCAGGCAGAATGATTATTTCCATTTTCTTCCTTGCCAACATTGTTTTAGCTATTCTAGGGCCTGTGCCTTTCCATATAAATTTTAGAATAAAGTTGTCTGTGTTTATAAAATAAATACCTTGCTGGGATTGTGATAGGAATTACATTAAGCCTGTAGATCAATTTAAGGAGAATTGACATCTTTACTATGTTGAGTTTTCCAGTCTGTGGACCTTCCATCGCATTTTACTCTGCTTTAGTTGAGTGAACAAATGTATTTTCTATGCTGCTTGTGTGTTAGGAACTATGAACAGATATGGTGGTCGATGGAGAATGTGGGTTTTGTGATGAGTAAGTCATCTCTGAGAGTAAGGTACAGAGGAAGGTAGGTGGCAACACAGAAGAGAAGTTACTGCCTTTGAGAGTTAGTCCTTCATAGAGGGATTGACTTTTTAAGCTGGGTCTTGGATAAATAGGCATTTTCTAAGCAAAAAAGGGTAAAGTCATTCTTGTCCTAATTCTGATGTACATTTTCCCCTTTATATTCTCCAATTTTGGTCATTGGGCTTATTCTGATATTTTAGGTTTTTTATTTGTACTTCCTTGTTTCTGAACTTTCGTTTTACTTTTGCTTCTTGTGAAAAGCTTCTTTTCCCACTTCTGTGAACTGGAATTTCATTCATCCATTAAGACTCATATTAAATTAGATCTTGTCTCCTTCCCTAAGCCAGTCCATAGTATTTAAATTGCATAGCATCGTTGCTAGAAACATTTACTTTGATACCGAAGTCTTATATTGTCAGGTCTTATTCATGTATTAAGTTTTTTGGAGGTATAAAGCCAATTTGATGTCGTAGCACCGAGCCAAACGTGGATCAGAGGTAGCACTGTAGGGCCTTAAATGTGCTCTTCATCTGATGTCCCTAGGTCTTCATCATTCACATCTTTGATCAAATGTCACCTCCTCTGAGACTTTCCCTGACCACCCTTATCTAAGATAGATGTACCTTGCCCTCCAATTCTTTCCTAACCCTTTGTCCAGCTTTATTTCTCTTCACAGAATTTATTTGTATCTGATCTGGTATCATTTATCGGACTTAATTTCTGTCTGCCCAGTGAAATAGAAGTACCATGGAGCACAGATGTGAGTCTTGATCATTGCTATATCCCAGGGGCTAGAACCTTGCCTGGCACAGTGTAAGATGCTTAATAAAGATTAGTTGAGTAAATGAGTGAATAACAGGGTTTGGTATTTGTACATCAGAATGTTAAAATATTCTCACTCATATGCTAATTCAACTCAGTCTTTTTAAATCTTTAGTTTTTAACTAAGAAATGGGCCACATTCTAGGCTTTTATTGAATTATAATCTCTGGGAGATAGGCCCTGAGCATGTTTATTTTGGTGAAAGCTCTCTAGGTGAGTTAGTGCTTCAAATCTAGTGAATGTAACTGCTGTCTTCTCTGGAGTGGCATCAGGACAGTTAATATGGCAAGAGGTGTTCTGGTTATTTTGTACTTTTTTCAATATGTGGATAAAAGACCAGGTCCAGTGGCTTTGGTACTGCTGAGGTTTGTGAAAAAACAGATGGGCAGGCAAAAACTTGGGCATGGATTACAAAATGAACAAGGGGGTATGCAAATATGACAGACTTACATTTCAGGTGATAAGGATTTGTTTGAAAACTTTAACCTTACTTTGTTGTTTTCTGAACATGTGAATGTGATGGTTTAGGAAAAGAATCCATTTAATGGTGACAAATCTAGTTTTCAGAAATGTATGCGTTCCAGAAATTATTTTCTTTTTATATATACGTATCTTCTTTCATTTTTCTGTGAGACTCTGATCTTGTAAATCAGAGACATAGGAATTTCACCTCTAACTAACATGGGAGAGACTTCCTGTATTAATTTATGCCACCCACTGTATTTTTACCAGTGTCCAATAGGTGTTTGCACCTGATAGGTACTCAAAACTGTGTTCTGTAGTCTTTTGAAACTTCTTCAGTTTTTGCTTGGTTAAGTGTATGTGGCTTTTAGATAAATGTGGTAAATCTAAGATAGTTAGGGAGGAATGGAGTCAAGAGAGTAAGCATGGCTACTGGAGGAAGAGTAATGGGTGGGAGTCAGAAGACAAAAGGGTCTGCACAATGGCTGTGTGATTATGGACAAATCACCTAATTTTTTTCTATTTCCTCATCAGTAACTATGCTAAATTATCTTTTCTAATTTGTAGGATTGTGAGACTCAAATGAAATAATGAAATAATGAAGGATATTACTACTGTAGAACCAAAGAAGGTATAAGCAGCCATTTGGTTTACTTCTTTCTACCATGTATGTAGCACAACCAACATTTAATCAAGTTCTTTGGATATACAGAATGAAATGGTGCGCATAATGAATATTTTCTCATTAGAGATTTATCAAGGAAAACTTCTATACAAGATTTTAAAATTTTGTTAATAGAATTTGTTTTAACCAGACGATCTTATAAACTATGCCTAGAAACATGAAAGTGGTCTTCATGTGGCTCTTTTAGTGTTCTGTAATGGCATTTGCTGTGATGGGATTTCACTTGCAGAGCTTTAGGCTTAAATTGTGGTCCTGTGATACATGCCTTTTACTTTTACTGTGTGTAATTGTCTCTTAGTAGGGTTGGTTTTAGTTCTGAACTTTAGTTGCATTCAGAACATTCTTAAAGAATGCTCTTTAAAATTAACAGTAGGAGTATTGTGAAATATAATTTTAAACTTTGAGAAGATAGTTTAGGATCCTAGAGTGCTTTCACTGTTATCAAGAACACCCATTATTATTTTACATAAGAAGTTCCACTAAATAGTTTGAATTTTTAGAATGCTAGAAATCCTTTTATTGCAGTAGCAATGCTTCTTCAAACCCAACACTTTTATCCTTGTTAATACCATTAACTATTAGCCAACCTGCTACAGCAAATTATCTGACTTATATCTTATTTCCCCCGCAATAATCTACCTTAAGACAATGATGAAAAAGAACAATGAAGAGCATAGGATGGACATGTTTCATGCTGTGACATCTCAAAACCTATTATAGAAGGCTGTAAGCATTTAAAACTTTGTGTAACTGGTATTAATAGGCAGATAAGTTGTTTAGAGTTGCTCAGAAATTCTGTGGGGGCACCTGGGTAGCTCAGTCAGTTAAGCGTCTGACTCTTGATTTCAGCTCAGGTCATGATCTCAGGGTTGTGAGTTCAGGCCCTGCATTGGGTTCCACACTGGGCGTGGAGCCTACTGAAAAAAAAAAAAAAAGAAGAAATTATGTGTTACGTAAATTTTATATGTAAATTAGATATCATCTGTATACATATATATGTATGTATTATAAGTTACATGCATTATATTTATAAAACAGTATAGCCTAGCCCTTCAGCAGTATTTTAAATATTCTAGGTTATAAAGATCCACAGGTCAGTGGGTGAGAGAGTAGGATTATTCAGTATAATTTGTTGCAACAAACCGGATGACTGGAAAAAAGCTTATACATCAAAATAATAGGAAATAAAACACATCCCAATAGACTAAAGGCAGATTTCAGAAACAGTTTATTTCAGGAAATAGACCTGGGTGAAAAATATGGAAATATGTTCAACTTCACTATTAGATAAATGTATAATGAAGCAGAATAAGTTTTTGCAAAGTTTATTTAATTTTAAAAAATTATTACATGAATATACCCAATATAGGTATAGATGGATGAAAGTAACTGCTCCGGTCATTGCTGAAGCAAGAGTGTGAGTTGGTAGACTTGCTTTGGAGAATGGCGTTATGAAACACACAAGGGACCTTTAATATGCTTATAACCTTTGGCTTAGTAATTCTTCTAAGAGTCTCTTCTAAGCTGATAAGCCTGATTGGCCTCCCAGTACAGGTTTATGGAAAAGATCATCTTATCATGTTGTTTTATTTGAAAGCCCAAGCATCGTCTAAGAATAGAAATTTAGTTATAAATTATGCCATCTATAAGGTGACTTAAAATAATTAAAAAGCTAACTGTAGATAATTTATAATATAGAAAAATTTTTGGTAAATGAGAAAGGGTAGGATATAAAATGAGAAGTAGGGGATGATCAAACTGTTAAAAAAGAAAAGCACAGGGAAAAAGTGCTAGAAGCAAATATATCACAGTGGTAACTCTTTGGGCATAGAACTGTGAGTGGTATATTTTCTTTTGTTTTCTAGATTTTTTATTCTAGGCATGTTTTTGTTAGAATAGAGAATAATTTAATTCGAGCTTTAATATTGTTTATCTTGGGAAACATGGAATTACTATAGTGCCTTTGCTTTTTTTTGCTTTCAGGCTGAACATTGGTATAGAAATACGCTATGGATAGGATAGTTTATAGAAATAAGAAAAACAAATTACTTATGTAAATATTTCCAAATATACTATGTGGTGGATTGTATTTCTGTTCACTGAAATCTGCTTTCCTTCCTCGGGGGAGGATTTTACTTCCCTACTTGTTGAAGTCCGGTTTGGCCATGTTCACAGAATGTGAGTAGAAGTGATATATATCAGTTTGGGGATAAAGCTTTAAAAATCAGTTTGTGCTTCATTATACCCTCTTTTTCTTCTGCCACAGTGACTGACAGTGTTCTAGATAGAGGTTGTTCCACATCAGTCTGGATTTCAGAGTAAAGATGACATGGAGCATAGGATGGACATGTTTCATGAGTGAAAAATAAACCTTTGTTGTAAGTCACTGATTTGAGGTCATATGTTACTGCAGCATAATCTTCCCTCTCCTCTCTGAGCAGCATCTCAAATAGTGGATAGGAGAAATATTTAGAACAAATATTATGTTTTAGGTTTCTGAAAGAAGTAGTCTTTGGCTTTATTTTATTTTATTTTTATTTTTTTTAAAGATTGATTTATTAATTTGAGAGAGAGAGAGTGTGTGTGCCCACACAAGCAGGGGGAGGTGCAGAGGAAAGGGAGAGAATCTCAAGCAGATTCCCTGCTGAGCACAGAGCCCAATGTGGGGCTTCATCTAACCACCCTGAGATCCTGACCTGAGCTAAAATCAAGAGTTAGCCGTTTAACCGACTGAACCCCCCCAGGCACCCCTCTTTGGCTATATTTTAGATCAGGGGTTGGCAAACTTTTTCTGTAAAGGGCCAGAGCTTTGTGGGTCATGTACTCTCTCTTGGAACTACTCAGTTCTGCTCTTGTAGCCCTAGAGCAGCCCTAGATAATATATAAATGAATGAGAATGGCTGTGTTCCAATAAAACTTTATTTAAAAAATAGGAGATTTGGCCCAAGGGCCTCAGTTTGCTGATCCTTGTTTTAGGCCACAGACTCAGAATCTTGGGGTTAGAAGGAAATTTAAATCTTCAAAATAATCCTTGTCTGTGTGAGAATTCCTTCTTCAGTGTTGCTGAGTTACCGACAGACTACCTACCACTCAGCCTCTTGCAGTGACTCCAGTCTGATGGTATACTGTCCTGGGAGGCAAGTGAGTTCATTTTCGAGCAGGCATGATGGTTTTAGTGAGCTAAAATGTGCATCCCTGTAGTTTCCATCCAGTAGTCCTAGTTCTTTCTCTAAGACTCTAGAGCATAAATTCAAACCCTGTCACGTCCTTTAAGTGTGATCTTCATGCTAATTCACTCTACAGCTTTCAAGCTAGATTACTCCTATTTCTTTCAAAGTGTGCTTTCAACCCTGTGGCCATACTTCTCTCCATTTCCTTAACAGCTTTTCTCATCATCTTTCCTCAGCTTCTTGGATTGTCATAATCCTACTTAGTTTCCAGGTTCAGCTCAATCAGATGTTGGTCGGCTCTCTGTTCCCACAGAACTTTTTTCTGATAGAATATCTTGTGTTTAAAAAAGCATGTGTGGAATCCTTACTAAATTCTAAGTGAGATGCTTGAAAATATGGGTACTGAGGATACAGTCATGATTAAATAAGGTTCCTGTTCCCATAAGTTATAAGTAATACCGTAAGTGCTTTTGGATTCCAGATTAAAGCTGTTGGTTGTTTTTGAATTGATTATTAACTTCAGTTCCAAAATACCTGATAGGTTTTATAGTCTTAAGATTATCTGTAGATAATCACTGAAAGCAGAAAAATGAAACAAATACTCAGATATGTTATTTACTAGGAATGTCTCTTACCTTTTAGTTGTTAGGTTAAATAGTTTCTACATAGACCTTGGAATATAACTTCCTTTAAATCGTTGAAAATGTTAATAGCTCTAATGTGTGTGAATCAGGATTTTCTCACTACTATGCTGAAAGGCAAAATGGTAACAGGTATATGTTACAAATTGAACTTTCAGAATACAGTCTTATATAATATTACTTTTATTTGTTTGGTGTTTGGGGGATTTTTTGGTAAGGGTTCATTTGAAATAGGGTTCTGCTATTTAAAAAATTGAAAATCACTAGTTTAAATGTCTCTATCTTCCTTCATTAAAGCAAAGCAGTTTCTTAATTTGTTTCCGTTGGTGTTTTGTACATGACTGAAACATCACTTAATGCTTATTAGCCAGTATGACTTGATTTTGGTCTTCAGAGGATTCCTCCTGGTTGATTTTTACTATACTGCTCTAATGAAGTTGGTCAGGGTCTAGCGTATATTGAGAGTCATAAAGAGAATGAAATATTCTAGGCATGTAGTCTGACCTCAGTGAAGCGGAGCAGAACCAGCCCCACTTGTGGTCTGCCCGCTGTGTATGTCTGCATTGTTTGAGTTCATTATTTTGAGGGGAAGGAGGTAGAGCTAATTTAAAAAAGGCAAAGAGCTCTATTTAGCTTAGTCATTTGAGACTTCTTTTGTCGTGTGTTGCCATTGTACCAGTTCTCCTACATAACAAATGGTGCAGTTGTTGTAAAATAAAATGTGGAGGAAGGAGGAGCAAGATGGCGGAGGAGTAGGAGACCTAAATTTCACCTGGTCCCAGGAATTCAGCTAGATAGTTATCAAACCATTCAGAACAGCTACAAACTCAACAGGAGATCGAAGAAAAGAATAGCAGCAACTCTGTGAACAGAAAGGCAACCACTTTCTGGAAGGTAGGACGTGCGGAGAAGTGAATCCGAGGCGATATTTGGGAAGATAGACCGTGGGGGGAGGGAGCCTCTGTCAGCCGCTACTGGCAAGTGATAGAGCAGCGGAGCACAAAATCGGAACTTTCAGAAGTCGGCTCTGCTGAGGGACGTCGCTCCAGTGGCTAAGTGGGGGGTGGAACCCTCGCTGGGACAGTGTGGTCTCAGGACCGTCGGGGTCACAGAAAGACCAGGGGTGCTCAGGCAGAGCTTCCAGGTTTCGGAGCAGAGAAGCTGGCTGCAAAGACAGACTCGAGTGGGCTCTTAGCTCGGGGTTGCCATCAGCCGTGATCCATGGCACAATCGGGCCACTGCTCCTCCAGCAGGGACCCAACGAGCAGCAGATACGGGGAGACTCCCCTTCCTCCCCCAGGAGGAGCGGCTCGGGAGCACACCCCAGGAATCTGCTGGGTCTGGAGACTCCAAACGAGGTCGTGTGCCAGAGATAGAAACGCTTGGTCATAGGCCAGGTGAGTGTGGAGTGCGACCGGAGACCGGGGAGACGGGAGTGATTGCTTTTCTCTGGGGGCGCACTGAGGAGTGGCACCCCGAGCTCTTGGCTCCTCCGGGGCCAGAGATTGGGAGGCCGCCCTTTTCATTCTCGTCTTCCAACGCTGTACGGAGAGCGTTCAGGGAACAAAAACTTGGGAGAGCAAACCCGAGCAGATTACTTAGCCCAGACCAGGCAAGGGCGGGGCAATTCCACCTCCGGCAAAGACATTTGGGAACCACGGCAACAGGCCCCTCCCCCAGAAGATCAGCAAGAACAGCCAGCCAAGACCAAGTTTACCGATCAATGAGAACGGCAGAACTCCAGCGCTAGGGGAATATAGCACATAGAATTCATGGCTTTTTCCCCATGATTTTTTAGTCTTTAAAAGTTAATTTTTTAAATTTTCTTTATTTTTTTTCTATTTTTTTTAGTTGAATTTTTCCTCTTTCCTTTTTCAGCCAACATCAATTCCTTTTTTAAAATCTTTTTTTAATTTTCATTTTTACACTCGTATTCTATCCCTTCATTATATTTAACCTTATTTTTTGTATATATATGTTTTTTTGTCTTTAAAATTTTAGGATACAGTTTTTTTTTTTATTTTATTTATTTGAGAGAGAGAGAATGAGAGAGAGCACATGAGAGGGGTTAGGGTCAGAGGGAGAAGCAGACTCCCTGCTGAGCAGGGAGCCAGATGTGGGACTTGATCCAGGGACTCCAGGATCATGACCTGAGCCGAAGGCAGTCGCTTAACCAACTGAGCCACCCAGGCGTCCAGGATACAGTTTCTTCTAACAGACCAAAATATACACTAAATCTAGTATATGACTTTGTCCTAGTCTCCCACCTGATCACATTCTCTCCTTTTTTCTTTTAAAATTTTTTTGTTCTTTTTTCAATCAGCTTCTTATCAATTCCTTTTTAAAAATTTTTAAAATTTTCATCTTTACAGTCATATTCTATTCCTTCATCATGTTTACCCTTATTTTTGTGTATGTATGTTTTCCTTTCTTTAAAATTTTGAGGGGCAGTTTCTTCTAACAGACCAAAATACACCCAATATCTAGTGTGTGGCTCTGTTCTATTCACCAGCCTGATCATATATATATATATTTTTTTCCCTTTCTTTTCCCCCGGTTTTGGGTCTTTTCTGATTTGTTGACTGTATCTTCTTGTGGGGTCATAGTTACCCTTTTAGCATTTTGTTCTCTCATTCATCTGTTCTTCTCTGGACAAAATGACGAGATGGAAAAACTCACCTCAAAAAAAAAAAAAAAAGAGGCAGTACTGACTGCCAGAGACCAAATCAATACGGACATTAATAGGATGTGGGAACTAGAGTTCAGAATGACGATTATAAAGATACTAGCTGGGCTTGACAAAAGCATAGAAGATACTAGAGAATCCCTTTCTGGACAAATGAACTAAAATCTAAGTGGAAATCAAAAAGGCTATTAATGAGGTGCAATCAAAAATGGAGGCTCTAACTGCTAGGATGAATGAGTCAGAAGAGAGAATTAGCGGTATAGAAGACCACGTGATGAAGAATAAAGAAGCTGAGAAAAAGAGAGATAAACAAACAACTACTGGATCACAAGTGTAGAATTTGGGAGATAAGTGATATCATAAGATGAAACAATATTAGAATAATTGGGATCCCAGAAGAAGAAGAACGAGAAGGGCAGAAGGTATATTAGAGCAAATTATAGAAGAGAACTCCCCTAATTTGGAGAAGGAAACAGGCATCAAAATCCAGGAGGCACAGAGAACCCTCCTCAAAATCAATAAAAATAGGTCAGCACCCCACCAGCTAATAGTAAAACTCACAAGTCTCAGAGAAAAAGAGAAAATCCCGGAAGCAGCTCGGGACAAGAGTTCTGTAACCTACAACGGTAGAAACATATAGATTGACAGCAGACCTATCCACAGAGACCTGGCAGGCCAGAAAGGACTGGCATGATATATTCAGAGCACTAAACGAGAAAAAAAGACAGCCAAGAATACTGTATCAAGCTAGGCTGTCATTGGAAATAGAAGGAAAGATAAAAAGCTTCCAGGACAAACAGAAACTAAAAGCATTTGCGATTCTCAAACCAGCCCTACAAGAAATATTGAAAGGGCTCCTCTAAGCAAAGAGAGTCTAAAAGTAACATAGACCAGAAAGGAACAGAGACAATATACAGTAACAGTCAACTTACAGACAATACAATGGCACTAAATTCATATCTTTCAATAGTTACCCTGAATGGAAATGGGCTAAACGCCCCAGTCAAAAGACACAGGGTATCACGTTGAATAAAAAAAATAAGACCCATCAATATGCTGCCTGCAAGAGACTCATTTTAGACCCAAAGACCCCTCCAGACTGAAAGTGAGGGGGTGGAAAACCATTTACCATGCTAATGCACACCAAAAGAAAGCTGGGGTGGCAATCCTTGAATCAGACAAATTAGATTTTAAACCAAAGACTGTAATAAGAGATGAGGAAGGACACTACATCATACTTAAAGGGTCTCTCCAACAAGAAGATCTAACAATTTTAAGTATCTATGCCCCTAACATGGGAGCAGCCAATTATATAAGCCAATTAATAACAAAATCAAACACATCAACAATAATACAGTAATAGTAAGGGACTTTAACATCCCCCCCCCCCCTCACTGAAATGGACAGATCATCTAAGCAAAAGATCAACAAGGAAATAAAGACTTTAAATGACACACTGGACCAGATGGACTTCACAGATATATTCAGAACATTCCATCCCAAAGCAACAGAATATACATTCTTCTCTAGTGCCCATGGAACATTCTCCAGAATAGATCACATCCTGGGTCACAAATCAGGTCTCAACCGGTACAAAAGATTGGGATCATTCCCTGCCTATTTTCAGACCACAATGCTTTGAAACTAGAACTCAGAAAAGTCGGAAAGAGTGAATTCACTAAAGAGTGAATGGGTCAACCAGGAAATTGAAGAATTAAAAAAATTCATGGAAGCAAATGAAAATCTAAACACAGCTGTTCAAAATCTTTGGGATGCAGCAAAGGTGGTCCTAAGAGGAAACTATATAGCAATACAAGCCTTTCTCAAGAAACAAGAAAGGTCTCAAATACACAACCTAACCGTACACCTAAAGGAGCTGGAGAAAGAACAGCAAATAAAGCCTAAACCCAGCAGGCGAAGAGAAATAATAAAGATCAGAGCAGAAACCAATGAAATAGAAACCAAAAGAACAGTAAAACAGATCAGTGAAACTAGGAGCTGGTTCTTTGAAGGAATTAGTAAGATTTATAAACCCCTGGCCGGACTTATCAAAAAGAGAAAGGACCCAAATAAATAAAATCATGAATGAAAGAGGAGAGATCACAACCAACACCAAAGAAATACAATTTTAAGAACATATTATGAGCAACTATATGGCAGCAAATTAGATAATCTGGAAGAAATGGATGCATTTCTAGAGATGTATAAACTACCAGAACTGAACCAGGATGAAATAGAAAACCTGAACAGATGCATAACCAGTAAGGAAATTGAAGCAGTAATGAAAAATCTCCCAACAAACAAGAGCCCAGGGCCAGATGGCTTCCCAGGGGAATTCTACCAAACATTTAAATAAGAATCAATACCTATTCTTCTGAAACTGTTCCAAAAAATAGAGATGGAGGGAAAACTTCCAAACTCTTTATAGGACAGCATTACCTTGAGCCCAGAATCAGACAAAAACCCCATCAAAAAGGAGAATTACAGACCAATATCCCTGATGAACATGGATGCAAAAGTTCTCACCAAAATACTAGCCAGCAGGATCCAACACTACATTAAAAGGATTATTCACCACGACCAAGTGGGATTTATTCCTGGGTTGCAAGGTTGGTTCAACATTTGCAAATCAATCAGTGTGGTACAATACATTAATAAAGAAATAGAAGAAAGAAAAGAACAAGAACCATATGATCCTCATTCAGAAAAAGCATTTGACAGTACACATCCTTTCTTGATTAAAAGGGATATAGGGTACATACCTCAATATCGTAAAAGCCATCTATGAAAAACCCACAGCGAATATCATTCTCAGTGGGGAAAAACTGAGAGCTTTCCCCCTAAGGTCAGGAACACGGCTGGGATGTCCACTATCACCACTGCTATTCAACATAGTACTAGAAGTCCTAGCCTCGGCAATCAGCCAGCAAAAAGAAAGAAAAGGCATCCGAATCGGCAAAGAAGTCAGACTCTTTGCAGATGATATGATACTTTATGTGGACAACCCAAAAGACTCTGCCCCAAAACTACTAGAACTCATACAGGAATTCAGTAAAGTGGCAGGATATAAAACCAATGCACAGCAATCAGTTGCATTTCTATACACCAACAACAGAAGAAAGAGAAATTAAGGAGTCAATCCCATTTACAATTGCACCCAAACCATAAGATACCTAGGAATAAATCTAACCAAAGAGACAAAGAATCTGTACTCAGAAAACAATAAAATAGTCATGAAAGAAATGGAGGAAGACACAAAGAAATGGAAAAACGTTCCATGCTCATGGATAGGAAGAACAAACATTGTGAAAATGTCCATGCTACCTAGAGCAATCTACACATTTAATGCAATCCCTATCAAAATACCATCCACTTTATTCAAAGAAATGGAACAAATAATCCTAAAATTTTTATGGAACCAGAAAAGACCCCCGAATAGCCAGAGGAATGTTGAAAAAGAAAAGCCAAGCTGGTGGCATCACAATTCCAGACTTCAAGGTCTGTTACAAAGCTGTAATCATCAAGACAGTATTGTACTGGCAAAAAATAGACACATAGATCAAAAGAACAGAATAGAGAGCCCAGAAATGGACCCTCAACTCTATGGTCAACTAAACTTTGACAAAGCAGGAAAGAATATCCAGTGGAAAAAAGTCTCTTCAACAAATGGTGTTGGGAAAATTGGACAGCCACATGCAGAAGAATGAAACTGGACCATTTCCTTACACCACACACAAAAATAGACTCAAAATGTTTGAAAGACCTCAGTGTGAGACAGGAGTCCATCAAAATCCTAAAGGAGAACACAGGCAGCAACCTCTTCTACCTCGGCCGCAGCAACTTCTTCCTAGACACATCGCCAAAGGCAAGAGAAGCAAGGGCAAAATGAACTATTGGGACTTCATCAAGATAAAAAGCTTTTGCACAGCAAAGGAAACAGTCAATAAAACCAAAAGACAACCGCCAGAATGGGAGAAGATACTTGCAAATGACATATCAGATAAAGGGCTAGTATCCACAGTCTGTAAAGAACTTATCAAACTCAACACCCAAAGAACAAAGAATCCAATCGAGAAATGGGCAGAAGACATGAACAGACATTTCTGCAAAGAAGACATCCAAATGGCCAACAGACACATGAAAAAGTGCTCAACATCACTCGGCATCAGGGAAATCCAAATCAAAACCTCAGTGAGATACTACCTCACAGCAGTCAGAATGGCTAAAATTAACAAGTCAGGAAAACGACAGATGTTGGGAAGGATGCAGAGAACCCTCCTCCACTGTTGGTGGGAATGCAAGCTAGTGCAGCCACTCTGGAAAACAGTATGGAGGTTCCTCAAAAAGTTGAAAATAGAGCTACCCTATGACCCAGCAATTGCACTACTGGGTATTTACCCCAAAGATACAAATGTAGTGATCCGAAGGGGCTCATGCACCCCAATGTTTATAGCAGCAATGTCCAAATAGCCAAACTATGGGAAGAGCCTAGATGTCCATCAACAGATGAATGGATAAAGAGGATGTGATACACACACACACACACACACAATGGAATATTAAGCAGCCATCAAAAAAATGAAATCTTGCCATTTGCAATGACGTGGATGGAACTAGAGGGTATTATGCTAAGCGAAATAAGTCCATCAGAGGAAGACAAGTTTCATATGTTCTCACTGATGAGAGGAATTTGAGAAACAAGGCAGAGGATCATAGGGGAAGGGAGGGAAAAATAAAACGATGAAACCAGAAACCGAGACAAAGAGACTCTTAGTCTCAGGAAAGACACTGAGGGTTGCTGGAGTGGAGGGTGGTGGGAGGGATGGGGTGGCTGGGTGATGGACACTGGGGAGGGTATGTGCTATGGTGAGCGCTGTGAATTGTGTAAGACTGATGAATCACAGACCTGTACTCCTGAAACAAATGATACATTATATGTTAATAAAAAAAATAGTTTATCTCAAAGCACAAAATAAATAAATAAAACGTGGAACATCAATTTTCACTGATTTTCCTCATTGAGGTATTTTTTGGCCCAGATTACTTTGTGTCTTGTTCAATTTAACCATCTACTTTCTGTCACCCAGAAGTTTAACCACCCAGAAGTTCTTAATCACATCCTGAATTGAAATATTGTGCAGTCTTGGGCTGAGAACAAAGTCCTGTAGTACACACTAACCTCCCTGTAGGTAGACACTTCCTCTACGATCACTAGGCTTTTGGTACTGTTTGCTGAGTTACCACCATTGTCCTTAGGACAGACATTGTTATACGTTTGCAGAGCTTTCTTTCCAAAATACTTGTAAAATTCTTAAATTGTTCAGTTCTACTCCTGAGAAACAGTTTATGTGAAGAATTTTGATCTTTTTGATCAGTTGCTCTTTGATGGAACTTGTGTTTTTTCAAGAAAGGATACATAAATGTACATAGAAAAGAAAGTATATGTTTAAGCTGTAATTTTTAGAACCTGATTTTAAATTTATTAAAACTTGAAAATGTTATTATTTTACATGCCTTTTATTCAAAATCGGTCTTCTTTATAAAAGAACCTTGTTCAGGAAGTTGAAGGAGCTAATAATTTTGGCTTAAAAGGATGTAATAGGAAACCTTCATGGTTTTTTTTTTTTTTTAAAGATTTTATTTATTTATTTGAGCCAGAGAGAATGAGAGACAGAGAGCATGAGAGGGAGGAGGGTCAGAGGGAGAAGCAGACTCCCTGCCGAGCAGGGAGCCCGATGCGGGACTCGATCCCGGGACTCCAGGATCATGACCTGAGCCGAAGGCAGTCGCTTAACCAACTGAGCCACCCAGGCGCCCAACCTTCATGGTTTTACTGTGGTTGAAATATTTCTACTAAGTTTTCATGTAACAAATGCCACTTCTGCAATTAGAATGGCAAAGCTTTTAAAAGTTTGGAAAAGTTAGAGGTGCCTGGTGGCTCAGTTGAGCGCCCGACTCTTGGTTTCAGCTCAGGTCATGACCTCGATCCTGGGATCGGGCCACACATCAGGCTCCGCGCTCAGCAGAGTCTGCTTGAGGATTTTCTCTCTTCCTGTACTCCCTCCCCCAAATAAATAAATAAGTCTTTTTTTTTTTTTTTTTTTAAGATTTTATTTATTTATTTTAGAGACAGAGCACAAGAGGGGGGAGGGTCAGAGGGAGAAGCAGACTCCCTGCTGAGCAGGGAGCCCGATGCGGGACTCGATCCTGGGACTCCAGGATCATGACCTGAGCCGAAGGCAGTTGCTTAACCAACTGAGCCACCCAGGCGCCCCTAAATAAGTCTTAAGAAAAAAAAAACTTTGGGAAAGTTGATTGAATGTGTGCTGACTCTAGGATTAATACAGAAATTTTTATTCTGCAAATGGCTCCCTTTATCTTCATTGATTTTTTTCTGAAACTTTTCTCTGAAATATAGAATGTAGATTTTCTTATTGAGAGGCAGTAAGTTGCAGAAGGAGCATCGGAGCAGAAATCAAGGCTTGGATTTTAATTGAGTTGTAGGTCTTTGTCACTTATTAGCTAATCCCATATCTCAAAGCTGTGAGATTTTCATCCATTTAATTTTCACAAGCATCTCTAAAGTGGTAGTAGTAATAATATGTTCTATTAAGCTCTTACAATTACAGGTTTTGCAGAATTGAAAATTAAATGTGAATAAAATTAAAGAAAAAATAAAATTCAGGTTAGTATATGAATGATATTGTTTTGCTAAAACTAAATTCCTGTTTACAATATGGATTGGTACTAACTGGTACATTCTATATTCTTTTCTGTTAAACATGGCTGTCAAAATGTGGTTTGCTTTTTTTTTTTTAATTTTTGATTATGGTATGTTACACAAAGTTTACCACTTTATTTTTGAAGTGTATAGTAGTGACAAGGATAGCCACCTTGTTGTACAACCAATCCCCAGAGCTGCTGTATCTTGTAAACTCTATATCCATTAAATAACTCTCCATTTCCTCCTCCCCCCACCCCCGAAACCACCATTCTATTTTATGTTGCTGTGAATTTGACTATTTGAGCTACCTCAAAGAAGTAGAATCATACAGTGTTTGGTTTTTTTTGGTCACTAGTTTTTATTTAGCATAATAAATGGTTCAAGGTTCAGGTTATAGCATGTATTAGAATTTGGCTTTTTTAAGGCTGAATAACATATCATTGTATGTATATACCACATTAGTACAAGATGTTTAAAGTAGTCTGGGACAACAGCACCAGCGCCTTCATAACAAAACCTGGGCACCAAAATCGTGTGACAGTGCTTTAGTTAGGAAATGGTTCTGCAAATAATCCCCAAAAATGTCTGTTGTCAGGTAAGAATAGTATTAAAATGAAGTTAATAATCTCACACAGGACTTGTGATGCCAAGACTATACTGTTTAATTCCAGTGTTGGAATCACTGGTGGTGAGGAGTAAGTGAAATAAGGTATTGGTCAAGGACCTGACTGGAATAGGCCGTAAATTCGTGTCGATTTTCTTTCCTCAGTTTTTTAACTGCTTATGGTTGGTTATAAAGCAGCTAATGATGGGTGCCTGGGTGGCTCAGTCATTAAGTGTCTGCCTTCGGCTCAGGTCATGATCCCAGGGTTCTGGGATCGAGTCCCGCACCGGGTTCCCTGCTCGCCGGGAAGCCTGCTTCTCCTTCTCCCACTCCCCCTGCTTCTCCCTCTCCCACTCCCCCTGCTTGTGTTCCCTCTCTCGCTGTGTCTCTCTCTGTCAAATAAATGAAATCTTTAAAAAAAAAAAAAAAAAGCAGCTAATGAGTTTTATTTTTGCTCTGCAAAGCGGTGGATGTTTTTTGTTTTGTTTTGTTTTTAAAGATTTTATTTATTGGGGAGAGCGGGGAGAGAGCACAAGCAGGGGGAGTGGCAGGCAGAGGGAGAAGCAGGCTCCCTGCTGAGCAGGGAGCCCAACGCGGTGCTCGATCCCAGGACCCTGAGATCATGACCTGAGCTGAAGACAGACGCTTAACGACTGAGCCACCCAGGTGCCCTGAGGTGGATATTTTTAAATAAAATTGACATATATATTGGTGCTACTAGAATGGACACACGTGTCTACTGACCATGGGTAAGAAAAAAATGAAATTTTCAAGTTCTATTATCATGTATAAAAATTTACCCTTGTTATTTTGATCAGTAAACGTGTTGAGAGCACTTTTTAACAGGATGTGCCAAGTATTAATATTTTAAACATATTTTGTTAAATATAATGGCTTAGGGAAATTGGCATCTAATCTTAAATTTCTGTATCAGGTATTTAGGATTATTGCTAGTAAAAATGACTGTCAAATTGCTTTGTCATAGAGGAAATTTTCTGAGCATATTGATCCTGTGTCATGTTTCGAACCACCACTGTGTTGCCTCAGTAGGAAAGCCGCAAATGAAAAGAGTAGACTAGTTACACTTTTTTTCAAATGTCTTGGATCTTCTGTGCCTCTATTTTAATGGACAGTTTGGGAGTTGATGTCGGGGTTTTGCGATGTATGATTCTACACACATAGATTCACTTAAATATATAATACCTACATGTATGTAAATGAAAACATTGACAGTATTGCTTGTTGAGAGATTAATAGAAGCAAAGACCCCTTAAGTCTTTCCCTGCTCACAAATATTGTTAGCGTATAATAGGATCAGGTATAGAACTCGGTTACAGAGGATAAACTCAGTTGAGCAGGGAATCTGGTAGAATACACATAAAAGATGGTTTATTTTAACCAGGTCATCAAAAGCACTATTACTGACTTTTTGATGGGTTGTAGAGTTGGTTATATAATACTGACTTTTTTTTTCTTTCTGTGATGGTATTTAATGTGATGAAAGCTCCTGGTAATAGAACATGAGGCAGTGATAGAAAATTTGTCTGGAAGCCAAATAGATTCATAATAATTTAGGAATAATGTAGGTCTGAAAGAAACCTTAGGATTCATTTTCTCCAGTCATCCCATTTGACCTCTGTCACACTAAACCATAAAGATAGTAGAAACTTGTTAATTTTGGCAGAGCCAGACTGAACTCAGGACTTTTGATCTCCAGTGTACTGTGTTTCCCTTATACATTGGCCACAGTAGAGACAGTATTTGCTTTTAAGGACTTTCTAGTACTTGACCTAAATTTACTGAATTTTATACCTGTTATATGTACAACACATTGTGGTTTATTAGATAGTCAAGATATGTGAGTTAGTGACCTACTTTTTCCAATGTCTTGCTAACATACGTATGTATTTTTTTAACTCGTTTACATTTTTTTTAAGATTTTATTTATTTGACAGAGAGACACGGCGAGAGAGGGAACACAAGCAGGGGGAGCGGGAGAGGGGGAAGCAGGCCTCCAGCTGAGCAGGGAGCCCAATGCGGGGCTCGATCCCAGGACTCTGGGATCATGACCTGAGCCAAAGGCAGATGCTTAACGACTGAGCCACCCAGGCGCCCGTACTCGTTTACATTTTTCTGCTTTAGTTCCTTTATCCATAAAATTGAGTGACCTGCTTTGTTTTCTCTCACTTGTGAAATAGTCTTCAAGTTTTGTTTGCTGGTGATAATGGTTTTAGTACACAGAATTACACAGTAGCTTTGTAAGGAATCTTAAGTATCATCTAGTTTAGCTTCTCATTCTGTAAAGAGGAAACTGAGGCTAAGTGGGGTGAGTCAGTTGCCTGAGATGTTACAACTTTTCAGTGTCACACTGCAGCTGGAAACCAGGCCTTTCTTTCCAGGGTAGCAGCAGTGTTAAAGTTGATCAAGTATGAGTGGTTGGAGACAGAAACCTGGACCTGAATTGTGGCTATCCCACCAGCTGTATGTGACTTCGGAAGGCTACCTTAGTCTCTCTGATCTTTGTTTTTCTACAAATTAATCTGCCTAAAGTTGATGCTATTTATAAGAAACCTTAAGTACATTGATGAATAATAATAATAATGCTTGTTGAAAAATTTAGTGTATCTTCAGGGAAAATCATTCAGTTGGCACATATGCCTTTAAAAAAATCTTTCGTTAGAACCAGTGCTTTTTCTTTTCTTATGGTAAAGTCATTTTTGGGAGCTGCTGACCCTCAGAGACACTCTTCTTTAAAGGCTCTTCACCAAGATGTCATTGGTAACCTATGGTGATGATTTTTGTTGGTGATTAAGTTAACTTTTTTATATTCTAATGTATTTAAAAATAATATGTTCAGTGAGGATGTATAATGAGGGTTGAGGGATAATTTTATCTACTGTTTGAATTGGTCTAGTCGGTTTAACTTGATTAAGCTTGTTTATACTAATAAGGAAAATGAAGTGGTTATTAGATCTCTAAAAGCTTTTTTAGTTCTGACATTCTCTAGAGGGTAACATCAGTTGTAAAGATTTGGGGGATAAAGTTTCTCTGAATATATTTTTTGTTTTGTTTGATTTTTCATTTTGTTTTCTTATCCTCGCTAGTACATCAAGGACTTTCTTGAAGGAAAAGGTACTGGAGGGTGGGCAACAAGAGAAGGAGAAGGATTTGTAGGTGGGAGTATAAATTGAAAAAATTTAATGATTTATAGGAAGAGAACAGCCTCAGCCATGGAGTTTTTTTCCTTTCTGCTTTTGGGATAAGAGATGGTAACAATAATAATGATGCTGGTAATAGCTGACACATACTTCTATGTGCATGGCTCTTTTCTTAGCAGTTTATAATTTTTAGCTCTTAATTCCACAGCAGCCCTCTGAGGCAATATTATTCCCGGTTTACATATGAGAAAAGTGAGGCCCTGTGAAGTTAAGTAACTTGCTTGAGGTCCACACAACTTTACAAGGGATTGAGCTAGGATTTGTACCTACTCGGTCTCGCTCTGGACCCTGTGCTATATGGCCTAATTTGTTGAGTTACTGAATAAATATTTTGAGAATTGAAGTGGCAATACTACTTACACTCCACTTTTGCTAGAGGGGTGAAAACTCTAGGCAGGAGGCTTTGATGCATGGGAGATGCCAGTTAATTCAGTAAATGTGTACTGAACACCTGCTTTGTCCCAGACAGAAGGAAGTGAATGAAACAGACAAGGTTCCTACCCTTAAGGTGCACGCGCTCAAGGGGGAAATCCAACAACAAACAAGTAAACAAATAGGATAATTTCAAATTGTTATCAGTAGTATGAAGAAAATTCCCTAGTGTAGTAGATTGCGGGGATGGAGTTCCACAAAGCTTAGTGTCCTAGAGATTTCATGGGCTTGGGTACTGTCCTCCAAATATTTTTCCCTAATTAGCCCACATCTGCTGAATTTAAGGAGAGTGTTAAACAAAAAATGAATTTATTGTGCAGATCTTCAGAGCTGTTGTTTATATTCTTTTGAACTTGTAATGTTCTATTGCTGAAGAAATAGAGCCAGAGGGAAATACTATTTTAAAAATATCAAAAAGCTATGAAAATGAGGGCAGCCACCAGCAACTGTGCCTGCCAGGCTGTTTGGGCTGGTGGAGTGGTTCCTGACTGCTGTCCCTAGTGCATTATTGGCAATTCTGTGTCTGTTTGAAAAGTTAGGGCTACTGTGTGTCAGCCCTAACTGTTGTGTGTTGTCTTCTACTACTTTTTTTAGGTCCAGGGCAGGATCCTCAAGTCATACATTACTTGAAAGGAGTTCTGCTGTCATAGTTAATAGTAATAGTTTTTATATTGAATACTTCCTATGTGCCAGACTTACTTATTTGTAAAGAAGAGGAAGCTTAAAGGAGTTAAGTCCTTGTTAAACCCAGGTTGGTCTGACACCAGAGTTCATGTGATCTTACCTTTTAATTAGATTGGTTTTCATGGTTCACTTCACACTGACTTATAGGCAAGAGTTTGCAAAATTGAACTTCAGGGAGCCTCCTTAATTTCATCCTATAGGCCAGTAAGTTGTCCAGCTTTTCCAGTTACAAATTTCTGCAGTAATTCGATTTCAGAGAGCAAGTAGTAGAGGGGACAGTGCTTTTGTAGGTATGTGTAGACAAAGGTAATGTGTTCTTTCAGCCTGTTTTCTATTTAATCATTGAATACAATTAGAATTGGTTTAGGAAAGTTGTAGATTAACTTGTAAATACTTTTTTGCATTTCCTTGCTTTTTATTGGATTTAGTGTCTGTCCATGTTATTACGTTGTATTTAGCCTTTAATTTGGTACTTTATACTATTATGTCAGCCAAATTTTTTAATCTTTAGCAAAAGAAATTAAGTAAACTAGAGATTTCTGAATGGCTAGCTGTTTAATTTCCACTGTTTTACATTAAATCATTGTGATGCTCTAGTTTTTGTGATTCCCTAACCTCTGAAAATCTTCCATTATGAATTTTGAATTAATTTTATTTAAAAGTTGTTTTCATTTCTCTTTTCTAGTGCACTGTCCAGTTTGGTAAACCCTAGTTAGGCACTTGAAGTGTGGCTAGTCTAAATTGACAAATGTTGTAAATGCTGGAGACTTAGTATAAAAAAATCATGTGATGAAATATCCCAGTTTTTTATGTTGATTATATGTTGAAGACGTTGAAGTGATAATGTTTTGATTCCTTGAGGTTAAAAATATTGTTTAAATTAATTTTACCTTTTACTATGTTTAGTGAGCTTCCTATTAAATTATATATGTGACTTGCATTTGTGGTTCACATTATATTTCTATTAACCAGTATGTGCAATCAGTATGTGCAATCAGTAACATCAAATGAATTCTATACTATAAGAATTTACCAAGAATTGACCAAACCTGTTACATCTACATGTGCTTTGTTAGTTTTTTTTCTTCTTCTGAGGACTAAAACTGTCCTAATACTTGGACTTGAATTGCTTGGGCTTAAGAAAAATCTGTTGCTTGGATAACAAAGTAGATTTATAAGCCTCCTGTGATGTCCCCTTCCCCCACCCTGGGGTACAGCTGTTTTGAGGAAGGTATAATTTATAGCTTTCATTAGTATAATAGGTGGAAGAAACAAGCAAATGAAAATAATTAGTTTAATGTGATGCTAGTAATACTGGTCATAACATAACTTCAGTGAGTCAGACTTTTTATGGGAAAGCATAAACCACACTGATTCTTGTTTAAGATATTTTTCTATAGTTTTATTAAGAAAAAAATTGAGGGATGGGTGGGCAGCAGGGAAAAATAATTTGAAACAAAATTGAAAAAAATGTCTCTTTTTTAGCGATTTTTTTTATATTGGTGAACTTTATTTTTTGGCTTTGGTGCAAGTTCATATTAAGAAACTGAGTCATTTTAACTTTTCTTATATTTTCTTTTTTTTTAAAGATTTTATTTATTTATTTATTTGACAGAGAGAATGAGAGAGAGAGCACATGAGAGGGGGGAGGGTCAGAGGGAGAAGCAGACTCCCTGCCAAGCAGGGAGCCCGATGCGGGACTCGATCCCGGGACTCCAGGATCATGACCTGAGCCGAAGGCAGTTGCTTAACCAACTGAGCCACCCAGGCGCCCTCTTATATTTTCTTGAATAAAAATAAAAACTATTAAACTTCATAGGAGTAAAGTCTGTTAATAGCCCTATAGTCTGCTCGTAGTAAATATGAGTACTTTACCTATCTACTATTGTATTATTCTGAAGGAGGTGTAGGATTAATTGGAGTCTCTGTAAACTGACCTACAAATGATTTTATGGTTGTTAATTTTTTAAAACATAAGATACCAGTATCAAGGTCAGTATCAGGTAGCTAAGTGTGGTCAGAAGTTTTTAAAACATCTGCTGTTAGTAGTGTTTGATTCATTACGTGAGGTCCCTGTCTGCTCTGGGCATCTCTTAGCAGTAGACTTCTTTGTTGGTGGACTGTCTCCAGCAGGAAAGAGGATGTGCTAAAGCAAGATAGCCTTATCACTTTGTAACTTACCTCCCAATTTTTTTCATTGGCAACACAGCCCAGGAGGAAGTGGATCAGTGATACATTCTTTAAGTTGGGCTTTTTAAGGGGTTACTCAGCTAGGGCTTTACTTATATATAAAAGTCTTAACATATTTTAATATTAATTTTACAGATCCTTCCGCTGAGGAATTGAGAAAGCTAATGATGTTACATGGAGGGCAATACCATGTGTATTATTCCAGATCCAAAACAACACACATTATTGCCACAAATCTTCCAAATGCCAAAATTAAAGAATTAAAGGGGGAAAAAGTAATTCGGCCAGAATGGATTGTGGAAAGGTAAGTTTAATTTTTAATTAATAAGTTTTAAAAATTGGAATACTTCTTACATTATAAACACTTATCTCACTTATATTGCCTCTTAACGGTGAAAAATAATGTCTTAGTTGTACTCTTTGACCTCACATTGGTAATTTAGGTAACCTAGTATTTTAGTGTTCTTGCGGCCTCAGCTACCAGGAATTAGGGGAGATGACTCAAATAAGCAGCAGGAAGCAGTGATGGGAAGGGGTTGGCTAAGCATGGTGTTCATTCAGCAAATGTTTGTACATCTCTGACGGGCTGTGTACATGGGAAATATCAATGAAGTAAACAAAGATCCGTTCCCTACCTCTTGGAGCTTATGTTCTATTGAAAACATTAAAACAATATTCTTAATATATGAGTACATTATAGGTTAAAAGTTAATACGTGCTAAGGGGGAAAAAAGAAAATCAGGGTATTGGGACCTGGTGTACTGGGAGAGGGGACAGAGAGGAAGAGCAGTTTTTTAGTTGTTACATTATGGTTCTTCTGTTGTTGGTTTGGAATTGATGTTGTAAATCATCGGCCATTCATACTAACTCCCTAAATTTAAATATGTCATCTGAACCTTGATGAGCCATAACTTAAGTGATTTATATCTTGAAATGATATATAATATATGTGAGTAATTGCTAGATTTATGAAAGTTAAAATTTAAAATATTAAAATCCTCATTTGTAAAAGAAGGCTTAATATTGATATGCTATGATTAGGTGAGAAATAATTTATGCAAAGTATCTAGCACAGTGCCTGACCCATTGTTAGAGGCATAATACATAAGAAGTTCTTTTGTTATTTTCATTCTATAAACATTATCAAGTATTGGAAAATTAATTCCAAAATGTCAAAAGTGCATTTTGAAAAAGTCCATTTGACTTCCAGAAAACCAAATGTATCTTATAGATTAAGGGTTTTTTAAACTTTGGGGGATTAAGTTGATGGCCCATCTGTGGAACATCTTACTGATTCCTTTTGCTGTTTTCTCATGACCTGTCCCTTCGTTACATAGGATCATTGAATGTGGCTTTTAGCTGTTTATCTCCTTAAAAAAGGAGCTGTGCAGTTTTCAGTTCTTTAAGAAGTTAGTATCATTCCAGAGTTGGGCTGTGTGGTGTCATGTACAGACAATCCTATCATCATGCTAGGGCTAGAATTGGATCTGAGAATATTAGTCTGACTTTGTAGGGAATGGGAGAGATCCATAGATATTAGGAAAGTGGGCTGAAAAGGGTGCTTGCTGGGTGGAACTTGATTTGCTTAGAAAATAGTAGTTTTCATTATAGCTTTTTTTTTTTTTTTTTAGCCTACTCTTCCTTCTTGCCCTGAGTACAACTAAAGAGAGAATACAATTGAAAAAGCAACTTACGGCAGTTTTAACTTTTAAAGTTCACTTGAACGGATTTTCAGTTTGAAGTCATCTATTTTTTTTACATTTTTTATTGTTATGTTAATCACCATACATTACATCATTAGTTTTAGATGTAGTGTTCCATGATTCATTGTTTGTGCATAACACCCAGTGCTCCATGCAGAATGTGCCCTCTTTAATACCCATCCCCAGGCTAACCCATCCTCCCACCCCCCTCCCCTCTAGAACCCTCAGTTTGTTTTTCAGAGTCCATCATCTCTCATGGTTCGTCTCCCCCTCTGTTAATCATCTATTTTTAAATAACTGATTATATGTCCTGTTTGCTTCATTTTACATATGAAAAGGCAGAGCTGATAAGGCTAACTCGCCCAAGAATAGCAGGATTTAGAATCCAGATTTTTCTGACTCCTATTTAGGTCTGCTCTTTGCCATCTGAATTGGCCCATGTGGAAATGGATCAGCCTGAGCATATGTCTTAACATATAAAATAAATGCCCACTGTCTACATGTCCTAGCATGGAATCTTTTTGGGCAATCACAGTACTGTTTTGTTTCATACTCTAATCCCAGTCTTGTTCATCTCTTCTTAGCAGTGTTTTTATGAGATTTTATTATACTTAAAATTTTAAACATTAGTTATTTAATGAATGGTTACATGACATGTTTTCTTTGTTCTCCTATTTTTCGTTTGAGAAGTTTAAAAAGCAGCTACCACTTCTAAGTGTGTGGGGTGATAACTTTGCTTTGATTAGAATTCCCTCATGTCTGTGTATGTGCCATTAAACCTGAGTTAATGTGGGCATGATTATAGGGCCACCACTTCTAAGAGGCAGGGGAGTCCTTTAATGGAGAAGCCTATGTGCATTAGTTTTAGGTAGGAGATTATTTTACGAAACCTTCTCCTGGCAAATCTTACCCTTTTATGTAGTATATTGTAAATTAGGGATTTTCAAATTTTTGTCATAACTGTTTTTTTCAGACAATTTAATGTTGACATTTGAAGGATAGAATGGGAAGGTGCTACGATTCACCCCACTGCCTCATCAAGCCTGACAATGCCATGGAGGACAGTTTAAAACCCCTGTCCTAAGTTATTAAAGGCTGATTTTGTTTTTGTTGTTCTTCGTTGTGTGTTGAGTCTTTTGTAGCAGGGGACCCTGCCTCCTGTGGTTAGGTTTCCCAAGTGGGTCTGCTGCCAGTGAGAGCCGATGATTGTTGCAGTTCATGCCACCTGGGGGTACTGGTTCCCAGCCAGATCTGCTCTTTCTTTTTAAGTTCCCAAGCTACAATGTGTTAGCACATTTGTTAGGTACTTAAAATACTATGAAGAGCTCATACTTCCTATGGGTTAAAACGTTGTTTCTAATTACATTTACTATTAATATTAGAGTGCTTATTCAACTCAAATAAAAGTTGATCGTGATTTCACCTTATGATTTTTTTTCATTTCTCTTGTGTTTTTGTATCTTTCTTCAATTTATTCTTCATAGAAAATGTGTAGGACTCTAGTTTCTGGTATAGATTTGGCTTTTTTTTTTTTAATTGGTATCATTTACATTTTTCTCTCACAGTACTACAGAGTTCTTCTAAAATTATTCTTAATTGGCTAACTAGCCAAGAGACACATTTCAGACTATCCCCCAATGACTTTTAGGTAACATTGTATCAGAAAATATATTCTTGATCTTCAGGTGCTTACGAATGAATAATTTACTCTCAGTTATCTGTAATAAGAAGACATTCTGTACCCTGGAGGACAAAGGGCAAGAAGTTTTATACATATTTTCATACCTGTTTTATTTCCTTTCCTGAGATCATAGTGTGGAAACTGGGAATCCTGGAAATACTTCATATGTGAAATGAGATTTGAGAAAGTGTTGGTGATTCTATATGAATTGTTTGAGGGGGAATTGAAGTCATGATGATTAAAATATTTAAACTCTGCATGCAGTTTTGTCATCCTACTCTGTAGTTATTTTTTTCCCCCTCCTGTAAGGTTGTTGGGCACTAACTCTTTAAAGTTCAGATGTGTGTCTTTTCATGGGTAGAGTGTCTTATTCTTAAGTGTTTAAGGAAGATGATATTGCATTAGAGCCACTAAAACCAAGCGAGAGGAAATAAACTAGGAAAACTGGTGGCTCATTGTTGGTGAAAAACTCCCATCATTTCAGACGTTGAGTTTTCATGAAGCTTATTTTCCCCAAGTATTGAACTCTTAAATTAGTGTTACTTTTTTGTTTCAGCATCAAAGCTGGACGACTGCTGTCCTGCATTCCCTATCAGCTGTACAGCAAGCAGTCCAACATGCAGAAAGGTCTCAACTTTAATCCTGCGTGCAAAGCTGAGGAACCTGGGCCAGGTCCAAGCAGTGTAGCCAAACAGCTCAACAACGGGGTGTAAGTTGGTCTACGTTGCGGAATGCTGCAAAGCTGAGTTTTAGCAGTGGTTTCAGCCCCTGCTTTGCTGAAGATAGAAACAAACACAAAGCCTGGCCATTCATCTGTATTAAACATGTTAAAATTTATGTGTGGGTGTCTTACCTAAAAATTGTTTTTATATTGAAAGTTTCATAAATAAAATGTAAATAAGAAAGCTTTTCTAGTCGTTTTAGATTCCCATGTTAAACTAATGGATCTTAAATTACTAGAAGTAAAATTTCCCATGGATTTTCCTGAAAGTAATTATTTCCATATAAGTAATTTGCTGTGGAATGTTGCTTTCTCAAAAAAATGAGCTAACTGTGCCAGGTATACTGTTGTTGTGTGCTATATACATAATGAAAATGTTAACATTTCTAGGTGGTTTTGAAAAATTCCGAATTCGTAGCAAGTTTCCTTATGTTAATATTTTTATATCAGTAAAAATTTAGCTGGTGACTCTCAGTGTTACAATTAGAGGTAACTCTAGACTTGAGTCCATGTGGCAGGTTTTAAAAAATATACTGATTAAGCTTTAATTGCAATAATCTTGGATAAAGTGGTTTCATGATTAATTGGTGTGTTGCCTTAATGTGTATATCAGGTGGTTCATTATCATTAGCCTTCTCATACTTATTAAATTGCTTGCTTTGGGAGTTGGATATGTTTTTTTTTAAAGGCCAGGAGTCTAATTAACCTGGGGGGATCTGATGTCACTACCTTCTGTAGTTTTTGTTGTTGTCATTTGTTTTTTAGCTTGTGTTCACTTATAAGCATATTCACGTGTTTCTCACATTATCTGACACTTGTGATTTTTTTGGTATCATCAAGGTGCACAACAAATAATATCAGAAAATCTTTCTGAATGCACAACTTTATATCTTTTTCTTACCCACACTAATAAAAATAGAAAATGTGTTTTTTTTAAATTCTTTGTGCCAATTAGATTGTATTTTTTAATACATGTACACTTCTGCCTAATTAATATATATTACCAGTGCTGTATTTCCACTACAGCTACTTCATGAATATCCATTTATCTAGGCTGAAAAACTACAGTATAGAAAAAGTGTATATTAGCAGTGTGTTTATTGCCAATATATGCAATTCTGTTGCATATGTTGCTAGTATACGTGAAAGGAATCTTTACTATTTGTGATACAGAGAACTAGACGTCAGGCTTTTCTGATTTACTTCACTTTTGTTGTTCTCTGTGATCTTTATGTTTTGGTATATTCAATACATTTTATAAATTCCTTTGAAATTCTGTTATGTGACTTCTTGTTCCCTTGCTTTCTCTTTATCTCAAGGGCCAGATGCGGAAGAAATTAGGTTTTCTTTCCTTCTTTTAATCGTTTCCCGTTGGTCGTCTTTTTCCCTTTCACTGGCATGCATCTGTGAGGATTGGACCTAATCAGAGTTGGCTGTCATATTCCATGAGATGGTTTAGCCAGACAGGGCCAACCCAGAAATGGGTGGTAATGTTTTGCATCTGACTCATGTGTGACTTCTCTGTGTATTCAGACTGTTACTACTAATATATCACGTTGGTATTAGAATGAGGGACTTTTTAGATTAAACCTGGTAATACTGTGGTAACCTCACCAATGCCTGGGTGCCATGTATCAGGCAACCGTTTCTGGAGGCTGAACTGTAATTGGATTAATGGTGTGGGTGTTTCTAAGTGGAATGAATTACTCTTCTGTAATTCAGGTTTTTGTATTTGTTACTTAGATAATTTTTGTGAACGCAAATGAGTTTTGTCTTTATTATAGAGCATTACCAAGCAAACGTCTAGAGGAGTCACAATGTGAATTTAGCGGAACATTTGTCATAGGTCCTGCGTTTATAAACTTGTCATCAGGAAACTTGGTCCATATTGCCTTGGACCACCCTGGCATCTGAATATGCTTTTCTTAGAAATGAAATGCCATTTCCTCTGTTAATAAGCAAGTGTCCTCATTTTTCTAGGTATATTTTTTCCTGAATTACCCATACACATTAACCTGATTCTTACTTTTTATCTACTCATGCAACAGTTGGCCCCATTAATGGATTAGTACATATAGTCTGTCAGTCTTCCTGAGTGAAATTAACTGGCCCTAGGATTGTAGCAGTATTGGATTTAATATGTTGAACAGTGCCTTACATAAAACTAAAACTAGGAATAATCATTCAGATAAAGTTTCTTACCAATTTTTATGGGAGCTTTTTATATTGAGTCCCATAATTTATTGACTCCCTAGTAAATGCCAGACACTGTGCTTCAAACTGGATATTTAGCGATTACAGGTCCCATTTAATTTTTAGTGGGAAAAGTGATTGAAAACAGTTTTTCTTTTTCTTTTCTTTTTTTAAAGATTTATTTATTTATTTATTTGAGAGAGAGAGAGAGAGAGAAAGAAACAGCATGAGAGGGGGTAGGGTCAGAGGGAGGAGAAGCAGGCTCCCCGCCGAGCCGGGAGCCCGAGGTGGGACTTGATCCTAGGACTCCGGGATCATGACCTGAGCTGAAGGCAGTCGCTTAACCAACTGAGCCACCCAGGCGCCCTAGTTTTTATTTTTCTTCAATCTGAGATTCCATTGTATTTCTTCTTTGGGGGTGTTTGAAGTTTGAAAAAAAAACAAACCCTAAAAGACTGTTTATATTCTAGAATTTTCCTAGTTACCTTGCTACTTTGGTTTAGCTAAGAATTATCTTTTGTTGGAAGAGGAAGAATATAAAATTTATGGCTTAATTTTTCAGAGAAATATTGAAGTGCATATCTCTAAGATCAGGTTTACATTAAAAATTGTTTTAGCCTGAAAGTCACACATTAATTGAAATTAAATCTTCTTTCCTCCTATAGAAATCACATAATTAAGAAGATTGAGACAGAAAATGAAGTCAAAGTCAATGGAATGAACAGTTGGAATGAAGAAGATGCAGATAATGATTTTAGTTTTATGGAGCTGGAGCAGATCTTTCCAGGAAGGAAACAAAACGGAATTCCGCATCACAGAGACAGCACTGCCATTTTTAATGGACACACTCCTAGCTCTAATGGTGCCTTAAAGACACAGGATTGCTTGGTGCCCATGGGCCACAGTGTTGGCAGCAGGCTTTCTCCAGACTTCGCCCAGGAGGAGGAGCAGGCCGAGAAGAGCAGCACTGACTTCAGAGACTGCGTTGTGCAGCAGTCGCAACAAAGCACTAGAAACACAGATGCCGTGCGGAATCCACACAGAACTAATTCCTTCTCCTTATCATCTTTGCACAGTAACACTAAAATAAATGGTGCTCACCACTCTGCTGTTCAGGGGCCTTCAAGCACAAAAAGCACTTCTTCAGTACCTACTCTTAGCAAGGCAGCACCTTCAGTGCCATCCAAACCCTCAGATTGCAATTTTATTTCAGACTTCTATTCCCGCTCAAGACTGCATCACATATCAATGTGGAAGTGTGAATTGACTGAGTTTGTCAATACCCTACAAAGACAAAGTAGTGGTATCTTTCCAGGAAGGGAAAAGTTAAAAAAAATGAAAACAGGCAGGTCTGCACTTGTTGTAACTGACACAGGTAGATACTTACTAAAATTGTTTTCTTAAGAAACAATCATGCTTGACCATTTTGTTCTTAAGCTGTCATTGGTATTCTGATCAATACTAAGCTCTCATAATATAAAAGTCTTTAGGAATATCAGGATATATAAGTTACAGTGAGCCTAGCAGATTATAGAAAGCTTTCTTATTTGTTATTTTTTATAAATTTAGATTTAAATGTGGCTAACTAAATATTTTTAGGTAACTTAAACAGTAACAAGGTTGAGATTCTGAGCATTCATTCATTCCTCATGTAGACCTTGTCAGTTGTTGAAGTTTTGAACTGTGTAAAATATTACATGTATTATATTCAGTGCATAAACTCCTGTAAGAATAAATTGGGTTTGGCAAGAGTAACTGTTAATTCCAGAAGCTGGCATCTTAATGATTTTTAAATTATTAAATAACTGACATAATATCTATTGTAATGTTAGTGGTAAACTTGTAGTGAGAGTAAGTATTTTCATATAAAAGTAGATGGGTTAATTGTATTTTGTTTTTTAATACTTTTCTTGTCTTCAAAAGCAAACAAAACCAACGATTACAGGCTGTATTTCTGTGCAGTCATTATCGATTAGTATATGCTCTGAGGTTTGAAGTGCTTTTTACAGAATATATGGTTTTGTTTTGTTTTTTGGAGAGAGATCTCAGATTACTAATACTACCCTTAAACTGAATAGCTGTGGAAACTGAGGTACAGAGGGAAGCTCATGGTTCTGTCCTAGAAAGTGATAGATCTTCTCCATGTGGGGTTTTTTCTGTTTTGTTGTGTTTGATGTATTCCTAAATGCTTTCTGTTACTTATGAAATATTTCAGAATAATGTTATAGGTATTAGATTATCCATACATCATCCCCTGACCTTATATGGTAAAGGTCATTTAATTTTGAAAGCTTCAAAGAACTATTACAAATTAGTTTCATGAGTGGGAGTAAAATGATAAATTTTTGTATTGTATGAAAGCATTCAGTAGGTATACGGTATATATGCATTCTGTACTACTTGAATGTTTAAAGCAGTTATTTTGGGTTGTTTATGTTTATATAATACTTCTATACAGCAGAATTATGGTTGTTAAGATTTATTTTATAAATCATTTCTGGAGATAATATAGAGGCTAGCAAGGAAGTGCATGGCTTTGGAGTTCGATAATATAGCCTGAATATGAATCCTGGCCCTGCTGCTCTTATCCTGCAGGACCATGGGCCGGTTAGTTCACTTCTCTGGGTCTCAGTTTCCTCTTCACCGTGGAGCGATAGGTAGTCCATGATGCTCACCTCATGGGCTTCTGAGCTTAGGGAAGATAATCAGAACTAAGGCTTGGTGCCTCGCACGTAGTGAGAACTTGGTAAATGCTTTCACAGTCACAATTTGGTAAATGGAGTCATCTGAACCTTTGGGGAGTAAAAATGAAAGTTTTGGGAAACCTATCATGAAGACCTACCTTCAGTACTAGTATATTTTATCAGCAGAAACTCCTTTATGAGATTAGAGCTTTTTATAAGCTCAGGGTTCCTATTTCCAGGACTTGTATATCTTGGACCAGGACCAGGGAGAAGGGCTAAGGATGAAACTGGTAAAGAGGAAAGCTCTTCTTGTGGTTGGATTGGTTAAAATAGCCCTGATAAATCTAATCAGGGTGATTAGAAGGCAGAGTCGTTAGGAGAGGACACTCAGCTTTATCTTCTTAAAGTGGCACATATGCTTCAGAGCTGATTTTTAATAGTGTTTAATGGTCTAAGGAGGAAAGTTCAAATACATTTATATGTATACAGATTTATATGTAGATTTTTGTTTTATAGACTTTTCTAAATATATCTAGGGCAACAGTGTGATGGCTTGAGGACTCAAATCAGACCGCCTGGGGTTGATTACCAGCTCAGCCTCTTCTTACTGGCTGCATAAAATAATTATTAACATAATATTAATCTGTAAAATGGGCATAATAACATTACTTACCTCAGCATTGTTGTGAAAATTTAAATACACGTTAACCTCTTACAGCAGTGCATGACAGCTACCAAACACTCAATAACAGTAGCAATTTTTACTGTTTGTTTTTTTTTTTTAATCAAGGAATGTTTGTAGACTGCATGAAATACTGATCATTTAAAGTTACTTAGCTCCATGTAACTAAATATATGAAAACACCTTTATACATTTTGGTAAAATCTTCAGCACACAGAAGTAACTTTAAGATAAGCGTTTAGACATACTTTGGATTATTAGAATTATTAGAATATAGACTAGGAAAACATGGTATCTTCATAATTGATTTCAAATTATGCTTGGAAACTAAATGTGTATCTCTGGATTACTTTTGGAGCAAAAGAAACAAATTTGACGTCTCTTGAGGTGGTAGAAATGGTCTGTAATAGATTCTGTATTTTTTTTTTTTTTTTTGAGACTTCATTCTACTTATAGGCACTTGAAAATACAGTTTCTAAAATTAAATAGACCTGATTTTTTTAAATATTAACAATTAGTTTGGGGTTTGAATGTTTTCTTTTTCCTTCTAGGAAATATGTCAGTATTGAGTTCACCCAGGCATCAGAGCTGTATAATGCATGTTGATATGGATTGCTTCTTTGTATCAGTGGGTATACGAAATAGACCAGATCTCAAAGGTCTGTATTCTTGTTTATATTTTAAGAAAATTGATAATATTGTTATATGTTCTAAAGGATCTAAAAATCTTCTTTGAGAAATACTTATTCGAATTTTCCTTAGCAAAATAAATTCCTGCTTCCAAATTTTCTGGACTCCATTATCAAGAAAGATAAAGGGAAATTAGAAATGCTTTTTTCTCTCTAAAGAGGTCAGGTCTTTAGGGAAGAATACTCCTCTTCACCTGAAGGATATTTCATCTAAGACTAATATAGACTGGTATTGGGCATTTTCTACATTTTTATATATTTACTATTACTTTGTTATTAAATGGAAATTTTGTGGTAGCATATGTCTGCAACTTGGGTCACCGAGCTTTCTCTCTCTTGAATAAATAACTTGATTAACTGTCCAGATGCTAGTGCACATTCCAACCTTTTGGTTAGAGAATATTTTTGCATTATTGAATATTGCTAAGATATGCTGTCATCTTTGTTTTAATGGACTTTCATGTATTTGTGAACTAAGCAGTACAAAGTAAAAACATTTATTCTGGGTTTTTCAGTAGTTCTGTCTGTGCTTGAAACTACTAGCATTTTCTTCTGAGAGTCTGTTCTTCCTTTAAGGAGAGCACAGAAGTTGCTGTGTTAATACCAGGGCTTTATTTTTGTCACGGGTAGCTACTGCTTCAGCTTTGAAAGAAGTTTAGAATGTTAAAGAATTGGGCTTAGCCTGATGAGTCACTCTGATGCATAATTTTTTTTTATTCTCACAACAAATGCATTCAGTAACCTATATATGAATTATCCATGCGCTTGCTTTAGAAGTTAACAGTTTTCTTGTGATTTAATGCATGCACAAGGAAATGAAAGCTTTTATACTAAAGATTTTATACATGAAAGATTTTATAACTAAACCAAAAACTGCGGGACTGTATTCTCATATTTGATTATATAGTAGGTCAGATTGTGGTCCCTCTGCATATATATTTGTTTCTCTTGCTGTAAAATTGAAAGATTAGTTTAGATGTTACCTTACTTTTCTGATACAAGAAATATAAAACATCTAGATATAGTTGGTTTTTCTTTCCCTCTCCCACCCCTCTAATTCGAATCTAGCATCAGAGTTGACTTGTTTTCTACTGCAAGAAACCAAACAAAAATAATGGGAAGCAAAGTGAAAGCATTGCTTTTAAGTTGAATAAATGTATCAAAGTTGTCATAAGTAGTTTACTTTCGGAGGGGTGTTGAGAAACTTAGATGATCTTTGCATGGTAATTGATAACTTTTAAAGATGTTAGCTCCTTTATGGATTAACGCCTCAAGAAAGCTAAAGAAAAAAAATGCTGTATTTTTTAAATCTTGTGAAATATTTTCCTTTATATGTTGTCAGTGTTGTTCACATTCCTGTACTTAGATTTAAAAATAATTTTTTTCTTTTCCTCACAGGAAAACCAGTGGCTGTTACAAGTAACAGAGGCACAGGAAGGGCACCTTTACGTCCCGGCGCTAACCCCCAGTTGGAGTGGCAGTATTACCAGAATAAAATCCTGAAAGGCAAAGCAGGTACAAATGAGCTCTCTTTGAAGTCACGGTGCTCCTGTTGAAGACGTCTGGATTTTGCTGCTGGTGTTCTTGTTACAGAAATGAAAGAGTTGAAATAATGAGCTTTTTCATTCAAGGGTTTTAAAGGTGTCAGTGACATTTTAAAGCAAAATCTGTATGCAGTACAAATGACTGGTTCATAGCCCTGCTTTGTTGAACTGTATGATACTTTCCTGGGACAGAGAGTGAAGAATGTTTTATAAGGTGTGATTAGTTTGCTTTGTATACAGTTAGATTGGGGATGAAAATAAAATCCTGGACATCACTTTGTGGAAGCCTCTAGACCGGAGAGTTAATTACTAGTTGTTTGGTCACTGATCACAGTAAAGACACTAAAGTTCATGTTGCTAAAGATTTGTATGAGGCAGTGGAATAAGAAACAGTAGGACTTCATTTACTGGAATAAGAAGATAAAACCAGAAATCATTCCCCATGTCTTTGCTGAACCTGCTTCAACATTTTCTTGCCTCGCCGGCTTTTGAATTTTTGCTATTAATAAATAAAAATCATAACTTAGACTGTTCACAATACTATTAAGATTTTTATATCTGTTTTTCCCTCTGAGTAAATTCCCTGAGAAATACTTGCTTACAAATTAAATTCTTTGTCACTGATCAGTTTTCCTCATGGATGTCTGCAAAGCCAAAAAAAATTTTTAAATTAGTTTTCCAGAAAAACATTAATCAGAAAGTAGTCAGAAATTAGGTATACAGTGGAATGGAAGGCAAAGCAGTTAAATTTCATCCTGATTATTTCTGGTTCCTGGTTTTCAGTTATGAAAACTTGGCATTATTTTAGAAATCTCATTGAAGTTAAGGCTAAAGGAAAGCCACTGGACATTTCTGAGGACCTTTTTTGGGATTACAGTCTTTTTTTGGCTGTGATTGTGTACAGGTATGAGTACAAAACAGTAATGATAGATATGTCTTTTTGCTTCATGTGTATCTGTATTTTCCAGATTTCCTAAAGCTTTTCTTGGTTTTTAAATCTTTTGAGAGATTTTTGAGATTCTAGCATTTTGTGTGTCATGGGTAGGTCTTGGGGTAGCCAGTAGTTTTGAGCTCGTTAACACTTAGTTGTATTGTGGTATGTGACAATATGGGTAGTTTCTGAAGTATTGGTTGTATGGTTTTGTGGTAGGTTGGTTTTTCTTTTTGTATTTTCTGTGTGGCATTAAAAATATGAAATCTTAAGTTTTAGAGAACAAATAAGTAGCTTAAGGAAATGCATAATACTTGTTATCTATTGGGCACTCAGTTAAAAAACTCACTGAATGAACGTTGAAAGAAGGAAAAATACCTTGGACATAGCATTCGGTAACATCGGTCAGTTACCCAGCGCTTGGCTCCTCCGGTGGGTAGAATCTTGCGTTTGCCACGCACGTCTGTAGTTTGGCAGTCTCCGTCCAGAAGTTTGGCCTTCGCAAGTGCACATCCTTTAGGAGTAGCAGAGAACGAGTCCTCTTACGTCTTTCCTTCCTTCACAAGTGATCTGACCATACACAGTTTATTAACAGAATACAGTCATTGGTTACTTAATTATCTTCATCAGTTTAGCCACTGGATTTTCATAACATTGTAATGACCTTTTATAATTCACATCCCCTCCACCTCTAAATGTGGGTGGTAAGTTAGAAGGTAAATATTAGGAGAAATATTGAAAATTCACTTGCCATTGAAAACTGTCAAAAATAGATGTTTCTGTCACTAGAAAAGGTGAATATGATACTTTGCATTTTATATTCTTTCTTTATATCATTCACTTTTATTTCCTAAGCCTTTGACCCGTTAGGAGCTTACCTAAAATATTTATAACATAAAATGAACAGATTGTCCTTTATTATAAAGTTTGGTTGCAGCTAACCTTGTACTTAGAACTTGTTTTTTCAATGCCTTTGTTCTTCTTTCCTTGTTATTCCCTGATCTTTCTTTCTCTGGGTCCTTATCACATGACACCAAATTTTAAAATATCGAAGATCAATTTAGGAATTAGAACCTTTGGCTTCTGCACGCTAGCTTTAAAAAAAAATCAATTCTGATGTTTCGGCTTGTATGTCTAGGCAAAATATTAGAACAGATAGCATCTTCAGCCCTTTATAGGTAGAAACTTTAGTTTCTTATTCATCATATTCAAGAACTCTTTGTCTAAACGGACCAGTGTAACCAGGGGCTCTCCATCCACGACTTCCTTTGGAAGCTGCTTCCTGAGCCATACTCAGCAGTGACGCTTCTCATTGATGGTCTCATTATTTGGAATCCATTTGTACTCAAGATTTTGTGGTTGGGGGCCTTTAGCTCTTCCTGGATTCCAGGATGCAGATGTTTTCTTATCCCTTCGATAGCTTCAGTGTTCGTTCTAAAGAACAACAGTTTTTAAAATCGTGTTAGTTATAGATTTATTCTCAGCGATTTCTTTTTCACAGACTTGGGTCCTGGCTTCTGATTTCTCCAACCGTTCCTCCACATTCTTCATGTGCCCGTCTAGTTTGTCAAGTTTTGATGAGCAGTTCTCTACTTTGCCCTCCAGTGAGGACAGTGTGTCCCTGAATTTCCCTGAGTCTCCCTTGAAGCAACTCACTGCGCTCGTGGAGGGATCCACGCACTCTGCCGCCCTGTGGAAAAGGTCAGCCGGCCCAGTGAAGAGAAACATGAGGTGGTGCCTTTCAGGCAGGGCATTGGGAGCCCAGGGTCCACAGACACCTGTTCTCACCTCAAGCATGGTTTTTCTGTAATTTTCAAGACAAGTATCGTAGATTATTTGACTAGACCTTCAAATAGAAGTCCCCTAGCTCCCCAGCTTTTAAGGCATAAGGTCATGGTTATACCTGTGCAAGGCAGCTGGTTGTGGCTCTTCAAGCTTCAACTCTCTTTGTTGTTTGGTTAGTAGCACCCTCTCTTGAACTGTGATACTGACAATCCTGAAATTCTTGCAGATTTTCAGCTTAGAATAATGGACTCTGAAAGCAGATATTTAGCCTTCTGAGATGCTTCAGAAAACCAGGGAAGGCTGCTTTGCCTTCTGTTTTTAATTTGTCATGGTATAGCATATGTTTATCATAATAGATCAGAAATCATGGCTCAAATTATATACTCTGCTGTTTTAATTTTTTGAGGCAAGTGGGATTTGAGCCCATTAAGATACCAGTCCTTACAGTTTGATTTGCATTTATGGTTTGTGTATATGGGTGCCGGAATCCAAAAATGCTTGTATGGGTTGCGTAGTTGAGTAAAAGATGTTGACAATTTCTGGAGTCAAACCAGGAAGAGTTGTTTTAGCCCACAAAGCTAGACACTTTGCCATGTGTTTCTGGTGCTGCTTTAACTTGGGTGATTTCTCATGGAACATTATATTTGTGAAATAAGCAGAACAGAAATACTCGGTTTGCTAGTTACATATTGTTATAATGTACTCAAAATAGGTTTGTCTAGAATTAATTGAAATGGTGTATCTTGGCTTGTTTTACTAACTAATGGCATTTTTGTTCATTGTATTAGAACTGTGGCTGAGATTGTGTTTTAAGAATATATGTTTTAAAATTATATTCTTGGAACGTAGTAATGTCCTAAGACCAAGAACCGAAGTTGTGTTTTAATCTTTCTCAATTCCTAGTGAAGCTAAAGGAAGTAAAGTGGCATATAGTCAGTGCTCTTGAGGTATGTGCTTTTATAATCTAGTGTGAAGCTGTAAATTTGGCTTGGATGTTAAGAAATACTAGTGAGTAGTACTGTTCAGGCTAGCGTTTTCTGTAAAGCAGTTGGTATTCTGATCACACTTGAATGTTTTTAATTCAACATGCATTGTTAAACCATTAAAGTAGAATTTACTGGAAGGGGTCAATGTTGTGAAGCTCTTTCACCTGATGTGTGTTCAAAAGAAAAATCTTAAATTTAGGATGAAACCTCTTTATGGTATGAGATCTACTGAATTGTTTGATTGACTTGTAGGAAATTGGTGTTTTGTTGAGCATGGTGTTAAGTAGGTTTCAGTTTTGCAGGTAGTTTATTTAGGAAACAGCAAAGAATATTCAGAGAAATGTATATTTTCCATTAACTGTTTCCCATTACAGGGAGCTGTATAATCCTTTCAAGAATATAGGAGGGGATTGATCGTCTTGATAACTTTTCGTCCTTTTTCATCTCAAGAGACTGTTTAAGGGATAGTTTATATTTATCTTTTGATATATTTTGTAAAAAAAATAAAAACACAAGCCTTTACTAAAACAGAACACTTTGAATTTATCATGTTTTTGACTGACCGCTGGTGAAGTATATAATGGAAGCAAACCATTTTAGAGCTATAGGTTTTCTTTTATTAAGACCAGTACCAATGGATATAACTATATTTGGAATTTATTAAACATTTGTATATGAAAGGAATGGAAAATATATTTCTTGAATGAAAGTTAAAGAAAATAAGTTTTTAATGTATAATCATTAAATTTTATTATTTTTAAAGCAGAGATACCAGATTCATCATTGTGGGAGAACCAAGATTCTGCACAAGCAAATGGGATTGATTCTGTTTTGTCAAAGGCTGAAATTGCCTCTTGTAGTTACGAAGCCAGGTATGTGGAAATTAAGTGTGTTGTAATCCTTATAAATAGTTAATTTACTTAGTCATTTTTACAGACGCTTTTGAAGTGGATTCAGATGTGCCAGTCAGGCCTGTGTTACACACATGTTATGGGAAGAAATATTTCAGGGCTTCATCCCTTCAGTTCTTTTTTCCTTTCACAAATACTAGAGAACTTTAAATAAATACCTTAGTTTCCTGATGAAATCAGTAGGTCCGACAGTGGAAACCAAAAGAAACTGGACGTCATTTTTTTTTTTTTTTTTAAGATTTTATTTGAGAGAGAGAACACGCGCGTGCACGCACACAAGCCGCGGGGAGGGGCAGAGGCAGAGGGAGAAGCAGACTCTCCACTGAGCAGGGAGCCCAATTTGGGGCTTGATTCCAGAACTTCAGGATCATGACCTCAGCCGAAGGCAGATGCTTAATTGACTGAGTCACCCAGGCGCCCCATGGACATTGTCATTTTTAAACCATTGTCTTTTGAAGCATGGAATTAAAGAAATTAGATTTTTTTTTTTTAATTTTTTAAAGATTGTGTTTATTCATTTGAGAGAGTGCGTGTGAGGAGAGAGGCAGGGCGGGAGGGAGGGAAAGGGAAAGAATCCCAAGAAGACTCCATGCTGAGTGTGGAGCCCAACATGGGGCTCGATCCCACGACCCTGAGATCATGACGTGAGCCGAAACCAAGAGTCGGACGCTGGCTGAGTGAGCAACCCAGGCGCCCCAAAGAATTAGATATTTTTTAATGGGAGAGGGCCTTAATGTTCTTCTGATCTAATCATTCTTTTTTATAGCTAAGAAAAATCCCTTGTAATTTAAAACTCCTAACACTTAGTATTTTCTTCAAAATAATGTTAAAACTTGATCGCCTATTAAATTACAAGTAAATAATTCCATATTGGTATACCCAATAATCTCCATACTTAAAATTGTAAAGTGTTGTCAATTCATTAGTACCAACTTTGTCTGTAGATCTTTATCTTACTGTAAGCTTAACTTTCAGTAGAAGAGGAAACAGACATATGTATGTAATTTAAAAATAATCAATTGTAATAGTTGTAAAACTAGAGGGAGTAGTAATGAATTGATTAAGAGAACAATCTTTATTGTTTTCTTTCCTGATAACTGAACAGATGTTTTTACCTTTATAACACAGCAAGCATTTACACATTGTTGGCAAGTGTTAAAGTATTTAATAGTAGAGTCCTCTACCAGTTATATTTTCAGTCTTTTTATTTATGGCTTTGTCCTTCATACTTTTCTTTTTTACTGAGATATAATTGACATACAACATTCTCTTAGTTTCAGGTGTACAGCATAATGATTTGATAATATGTAACATTTTTCAGTCCTGATTAAAAGTTGGGATTGGTCGGGCACCTGGGTGGCTCAGTCGTTAAGCGTCTGCCTTTGGCTCAGGTCATGATCCCAGAGTCCTGGGATCGAGCCCCGCATCGGGCTCCCTGCTCAGTGGGAAGCCTGCTTCTCCCTCTCCCACTCCCTGGGCTTGTGTTCCCTCTCTCTCTGTGTCTCTCTCTGTCGAATAAATAAAATCTTTAAAAAAAAAAAAGTTGGGATTGTTCAAGTCTAATAGGAACAAAAAATATTTCAACGTCATCTAACTGAAATAGTTTAAAATCTTGCCAATTATTTTATTAAAAAGATATTTAAGAAAACTTTATAATCAAACATTCATAATTATAAAATATTTAAATTACTTTCCATTTATGACATGTGAAACTTTTACTCCTTAGACTAACTTTGCCTTCCTTATTGACAAAATTACATTTTAACCTTTTTCATTGTTGATAATGTAGCCCAAGAGTTGAAAACTTTAATAAAAATGATAAGTCAAATACCAGATGCATTCTGGATTATTGTATTTTTATTAGCCCTGGCAGTTTAGAGCTGATTTTGTGTTGTGCTCAGTAAGGCTAAGTTATGGTGTGACGACGTGTGCGTCTGGTGGCTGGACAGTTGTGTTCATATCTGGAGGGTGTGTTGAAGCCCAGGAATGCTCTGTCAGTGTTTGAGTTCTGCTCAGCTGGTGGTGAAGTGAAAGCCCCGCCCTCTGTGTACTGCCTGAAGGGTGTCCCTTCTCATTTGGCACCCCCAAGCTGAGTGCTGGCCGGTGGGGAGACGGGGGTGGATAGCAAGTCTACCTCAAGGGTAAAAGTATTTTCCTGTTCCTGAGGGCTTTGGACTCAAGTAGCCACAGCTTGTCTAGGCTCTAGGCTTCTTTTGGTGTTTGGATGTTGCAGTCATATTGCATCAGAGATAGTGATTGTCAAGCTGAATGTATTACAAAATAATTGGGGTGATGATATGTGGGCTAAATACTGTACAGCAAGCCACCTAGGTGTGATTGTTTTAAGGAGATACATAAAGTGATGACAGTGAATTTGAGTGAAAGTTGGAAAAAAAGCCCACACAACCCACAGCAATGGAGTTTGTTTCTTAATTGTGATTTTCATTTTGTAGAAAGCTGTTGATAATGAAAGTCTCTAGAAAACAGTTCTTGGATAACCTTTTCTTGTGGCTGTCCCATAATTACATTTTCCTTAGGTGAAAAGATTTTTTAAAAATATGTATATTCACAGTTGCATCAGAGAAATGTTTCTGGGGTTGGAATGGGGACCTGATTGTGGGGATGATCATCCCAGTTTTATGCAATGGTGAGTTTCCAATAGACACAGACTAATAGTGGGTCTGCAAAGGATGGTGTGTGCACATGAGATGGTAGAAATCATGGAAAGGTAGGATGTATATACAAAGGCTAGAATATGCATTACTGTTAGTCGGTTTACTCATCAGAAAGAGCAAGCTTTATACATAATAAGTGAGAAGGTAAATACCGGATGAATAGGTGATGATATACAAATATCCTCGGATCATATTTTTTAAGATCAAATCATTTTTAAATGATTTTGTAAGGACGCTTTACTGTTCTTAGTTGATATGGATACATATTAACATATTGCATGGACAGTAACCTACATGTGCAGTGTAAGCCTGCAAATAATCTCTTTCTGCAGCATACACTGATGAAGTATTGGTAGTTTATCCTGCATGGGACCTAGTTGACAGGAATAAGATAAGTCACCATAGCATTATTGAAACTGTCTTAAATTGTATGTAATTCTCTATAGACTTCAAAACTATTCTATATATACTTCACTGCCTTACAAAATAAGGTCCATTGACTGTAATCTATCCTTTGCTGGGTGAGTGCAGGGTCGTCCTTGTGAACATCATGGGGTCTGTTTTATTCACCATCTTTTGCCTACCACCTTGCCAAATGCCGGAGACATAAATTTTTGTTGAATGAATGAAAGAATTTTCTTCACCATGCTGTTTGTCAGTTGTCACTTCTTTCACTGTCACTTTTCCTTCCTATTAGATATTTCTCGTCTACTGGGAGCTTTGCAATCATAATTTATTACTCTTTTGGTGTCCATAAGAAATGCATATGATTTTGCCTTTACTTCTGAGTAACTTAGAGGATTCTTTTCCTTCTTGGCTCTCAGTGGTGGTCTGAGATGGGGAGGGTGCCAGAGACCTCCGAGTAATTGAAGCCTAGTATTTATATATTGTTTCTCCAAACAGGGTATATACCACCATACTAAGTAAGCACTTAGTAAATATTATTGAATGAACGTATAAAATAACTATTTGGTGTATTTACATAGGCATATGTAATCTGGTGAAACAGTGCTTATTATTTCGCTTGTGTTTTTACTTTAAAGTATTTTTTCCTTGATTCATTGCAGAGTGGTCAAATGGAATTTTACTAATTATGTATAATTCCATGAGTATAGTTTTGTGCTGAATGCTCCAAATATCAAAGGTAATGTGGGGCATTGAGACACGCAAAAGATTTAAAATATACCATTTTCAATTAGGTCCCTCAAAGTTCTGGAACCCTGGCTCCTGCCCAGAGTGATGTCCTACCATATACAATGCTGTTGGCATCTCAACCACTGTGGAGCCACTTCAGGAGCATGGAATTGGTCAATTGGGAATTGGGTGGTAATAGGATGAGTACATTTTGTCTGTTTGTTACATAGCACTGTTTTGTGTAGTTCTTTCGTTTATATTCTTTGTCTTTGGGGGATACACCCTGGCCAAACCGTGCCATGTGTTAGGGGAAGAAAACCTCTTTTGACAGCATATTCCTGCTCTGTGGTGGTTGTGATATCACCAGCATATGGCAAGCTGGCATCTCTGAAAAGGGGCCAGAGGTCTGAGTCTTAGGAGAAATGTTCAGATACAGACAAGAGCCAAACCTGGTCTTTCAGTAACATTTTGGCACATCTACACATGTCATTTACACTCATCAGACCATTGTGCAATTTTCCTTTGGGGGGGAATCAAACTTGAAAATTTTCTTAATGCTTGTTGTTTATCCCTAATGAGAATTAAATGAAAATTATATATTAGTGGCATGGGGAGACACTGTCAACATTAGATATTTGAGTGAGCATCTGAAAGTTATTCCTAGTGTAACCTCCATTGTGTTTTATTCTTTTCTAGACAAGTTGGCATCAGGAATGGAATGTTTTTTGGGCAAGCTAAACAACTTTGTCCCAACCTTCAAGCTGTTCCATATGATTTTCATGCATATAAGGAAGTTGCGCGAATAATGTATGAAACACTGGCAAGGTACAGCCAACATGCTGTCACTTCCATGTCTCTTCCTTTACTTCTTCTCTCTAACAGTGAGAGAGTCTGGTGTTCTGTAGGGGTGTCAGGGCCACTTTTGCTGGACGCTTCTCTCTGTCAGGAACCCTTTCCTCAGCCAGTCCAGTAATCAGCTCAGTCTTAAGGGACATGTTGGCACTGCTCAGACTGTTCGCTGCTTCCTGACGTCAGTGGAAACTGAGTCTCTGTATAGCTTCAACTCCGTGGCTCTCGTTTTCTTCCTCTGGAACCAAACAGACGGAGAATTGGCATTTTTTAACCTGGTTATTCTTTTACTACGTTTGAATTATAGTTTTGTTTATAATTAGAACTGATGGGTCAACGCGTAGAGACTCGAAAACCATTTATCTTCTAAAATCATTAGGTATGCCAAAAGTTAGTTTTTATAAAAGTTAGTTTTTAGTAGTAGTTTCAGGGTGGTTGATTAGTTGGATTGAGAAAAGGAGATCAACTTTTATTTACAGTATGGGTATATTTAATATTCAAAGCTCAAAATTTAAAATAAGTCTATGGCAGGCTATGTATGCTTTAAAGTAGGAGTCAGCATATTTTTTCTATAAAGGGCTAGATAAGGTCTGTGTTCCAGCTATTCAATTCTGCTGTATAAAGTGAAAGCCACAGACAGATATATTAGTGAATGAGTGTGGTTGTGTTCCATTAAATATTTATTTACCAAAACAGGCATCTGGACAGTAGGCCAAGGTTCGTCGACATCTGGAGTGTATTAATGTTCTAAGAGATACATTTTGCACCTCTGTCTTCACCTCTTCCTCTCCCTTTTTATGCATTATTTTGAATATTTATTGAGGATCTATTAAGTACAAATAGCTGTTGATGCAGCTGGTCCTACGGAGAGAAACAAGATCCCATCTCTACTTGAGCAGGAAAGAGAAAATAAAAGGAACAGATGAAGTTATCTGGCATTAGTATGTAGGTCTGAGTGCTGAATGATAAGCCATTTATAATCACAGCTGTCCTTAAGATCCCACCTATGGGAATGTTGGTGTTACCAAGTGGAAAGTATGCTTTTTAAATCCTGTTCCAGAGTTGGGGTCAATAGAAACATCCAAATGAGTGCTGGGAGTGGATGACTGAGCTGGGTAGTGGTACTACCGTGTTCTGCTTCCAAGTATCAAGGCATTCAGGCAGCTACCAGCCTGAATCTCACATCGGGAGGATTGGAGAGGGACCCATGACACATACTAGTCCTAAGATCCTTTTAGTCTGTGGAGACACTGTCGGTGGCATGTGGCTGTGCTTGGGGGGAAAAAAGCGCACAGTGTTCTCCTACCACCCTTTGGAAATCCTGCCTCGGCTTCATGTTCTCCATGCCTCGGGGCACCTTTCACTGGGAAGTAGAATTCCTCCTGTCAGGTATACCCTTCTGCTCTTACAGATTTCACCCTTTATTTAAAGTGTAAGCAAAACACTCATTTCTTGAATGAATACAGATATTTATTCTTAAGTGAATACAGCCAATTATTCCGATCTGTAACCTGCAGTAAGATGTAGGTGAGATAAGGCATAGTAAACGTTACCATGTAGATTATTGAAGGTACGTTTTTGACCTTGAGGCCTTTCTGGTTGCCTTCCATTTGTGGTCTGCATATTTAATTAGTTTTGGAGCCACAGGACAACTCTGCTCTTCCTTTTCCTCTTCTCTAGCTGATTAAAACAAGTCCTTTGTGTCGGTAGATCATGACCAAAACCCACAGTATTTCCACATTCAGGGAATGTAGTTGGCGTCCTTTCAGACAGGTATTTGGGGGTGACTGGCCTTTATATCCTATATCCTAGGCCTACTACAGTAAAAGGTATTTAATCATGGTATTTTTGTTTGGGAGATAATCAGTTACTTATTTGATTGATTTATGTGACTTTTCTGTCTGTTTAGCATTCTGGTAAACTGTGTTTGAACAGTTTTTAGATTAAATGTTATGACAGTTCTAATTTGCCCACTACTTTTCAATTATTCAGAGCTTTACAAAGGTATCCTCAGCATAGAGAAACTGGAATGAGAATTTCTGCTGTATTTTTGGTAGTTAATATGGAAAATGAGAAAATACTAATTCATTAGTTCTGCAGTTAAAAGTTAGGTGACTAAAGAATGGCACTTGGGCCACTTTAATTAAAATGCTAATACTTTTTAGCATTTTAAGTGTTACAAGGAAATGTGAAGAGAGATGCCAGAGGAAGACTGGGCTTTGCCACATTTGTGTCTCCTCGAGGGCAAGCTCCCGGGTGATTCATTGCCTTTGCTTTGTGTCGACAGCTACACACATAACATCGAAGCTGTCAGTTGTGATGAAGCACTGGTAGATATCACTGAGATCCTTGCAGAGACCAGACTTACTCCTGATGAATTTGCAAATGCTGTCCGCATGGAAATCAAAGACCAGACGAAATGTGCGGCCTCTGTTGGAATTGGTTAGTATCCAGCCTATTTTGTACTCTTCGTTTTACTCAAAGCATTGCTTTGTGATCATTGAATATCATTTAATCTTTACGAGTGATTTTTTAGATTTTGTTTTTTTACCGTACTGCATAGGCCTCTGACTTCTAAGACCCTTTTTAGCGTTGCTCACATTTGTGCAATACGTGAGATGGAAGTGTTAGAGAGGCAAGTAAGTGGTTGATGATGATACTGTCTTTGGGATAAACAAGTTGGAATATTTCTAGTTTTCAAAAACGGGGAGAAGTGAATTCAGTATTTGTAAACATATTCTTTTTAAGTGAGCCAAAGCCACCTTCCAAGCAGGGTGGTTGGGGGGGATTTGGAGTTAAATGTTACTGTGAGTCTTGTTGTAATTCAGTTACTTTGGGAACTTCAGCTTCCTGGAGTGCTCGACCAGTCCTGTCTTCACTCTGAATTCCAGAAGTCACCCTTATCAACCAGTGGCCCTCAGTGATTGTGCTCTCTCTCCCCAGCCCTTGTCTGTTTTATCTTTAATCCTTGTGCTTAGTTTCCTCAGCCGCTCACATCATCTGTCCTTGTTTTGTTGGCTTTTGCAGCTATGCCCTCTGGAGCCCTCTCTTGGATAGCTCCACTTCCCTGAGTCACCTCTTCCCTTCTGAACATACTATACACAATAGCTCTTGCCAGGATACCTCTTTACTTGTGTTCCCTCCGGTACTCTGTACGTCCCAGGCTTGCCAGGTAGATGTAACTTCCTCTTAGCTTGTCGTTGTCATTTCCAACCACTCCTCCTCCATTCTCATTAGAAATCCTCCTTCCTCTGAAGTTCCCTGTCTCATTTGTACCCTTGGGATTTTAATTTATGGAGAGAACTGAGTGATGACACAGAGCAGCCAATGCTGTGGAAAGGTTTTTATTCCTTACACCTGCCAAGAAGAGGAGAGGGCATGCTGTACCATGTAGGGCCACATGGGGAAGCCCCCAGTTTTAGTCAGGAGGCAGAAGCAAGGAGTGAGGGGAAATCCTAGACTGGAGCCTTTATTGGGGTTTCTGTGGGAAAAGCTGGACAGAGTGGAGTAAACAGCTTTGGATTTGCTCTTTTGGATAATCCTGTGGTGTTAGGGTTATAAGCGGGGAATTCTAGTTGCCTGGTACCCTGCCTGGATGACTTAGGGCAGGAAAATACTGTCGTTGTGTGTGAGCTTGATAAGGAGATGTTTGGGGGTGGCTGGCTTGCATGTGAGAGGTGCGCTCCTAAGGGAGGTAGTTGTTTGCTGTCCTTAGAAACTGGCTAGCCTTGGGAGGACCATCTCCCCGCAGCCAGCAAGAGTTTTAAGATATCAAAACATCATAAGATACAGAAAATAAAAAATATTATTAATACATTCACAGCATTCCTCCAGTTCCTAGCTAGCCTACCTTTCAACTCCCCTGTGTTTGGCCTGCAGATCCTTCTCAGCGTCCTTTTAGGGCTTATTTTCTGTATTCCAGTATCTGGCATGGGTTTAGTTGTTTAAATCATGCTTCTTTTTAATTCAGAGGTGTGACAATATGAGTACATTCTTTTAAGTTCAGTCACGCAATTAAAATGAAAATCCCACGTGATATTTCCACTCCTCAGCCCCTTTTGCCTCTCCACAACTCTCACCCTTTTATCATTGTGGTGTGACTTTGCAGAACTTTTTCTCTTCATGAATATCTGCACATTTACCCTAGGAAAGCACATAGCTGTTACATAAGTCTTCCGTAAAACCGTGCCGTGTCCTTTCTGTGTCTTCCCTAAGTTTCGACATCCTCCTCTCACAGAGCCCTGATGAGGTCTCTGTCCCCCGTAGCCTTTTCCGCTGTCTGCTTGACTTCTCCACGTCCACACCCCACCTGGGACCTTGCTGTCACCGTCAGTTTGTGCGACTCTTCTACCCTCCGTTCCCACTGCACATGTTCTGATTGTATAGTGAGACTTTGGGTTCTTCGGGCTCCCTTTTACCCCCTGTCCAGTAGCATGTCATTGGCTTTATTTCCCTGCTCAGTCTGGACGCACTGGTTGGCAGGATGATGGAATTTCTGACTGTTGCCTCCGATGCCTGCATCTCTGAACATAAGGTTTAGGGGCTGCTTTCTCCCTTCCTTTACCCCAGGGTAGGGGATGTTGAAATGACACCCGGTTTGGGAACAAAGGGAAACCTCTCTCCAGTATCAATGCAGGTTATAATATGTCCTATTTAACAAAATTCTGCCTGTTTTGTACTGTATTTGAAATGATCAGAATTGCAAATTATTTTCATTGTTTTTGAAAGAAATTTGGTAGGTAACCTGTCTGTAGATGTCTTTGTTAAGAAATTTAAAAATAATTGTGGTGAATATTTTTTTGAAAACCGTTTTTTTTTTAACTTTATAGGTTCTAATATTCTCCTTGCTAGAATGGCAACTAGAAAAGCAAAACCAGATGGCCAGTACCACTTAAAACCAGAAGAAGTTGATGATTTTATCAGAGGTCAGCTAGTTAGTAATCTGCCAGGTAAATACAGATCTTTGCTTTTTAACTTTGGTTTATTGTAAACATCTATTAATGCTTTTCACAGTTCTACAACGTTACTCTCTTTTCCGAAACATGAATTAAATATTTTTATCCATGATTGAGTGCCATGAGAAACAGAATTTGGAATTCCTCAATGATTAATCCCCTCAGTTGACTAATCAGGACCTGAATGTTACCTTTTACTTCTGTTTCTCACATATTTTACTTTAAATATTTCTCAAGTGGCAAGATCAGGGAATTCCTAGAAATCATTTTAAAGAAAATATGATGAAATTGACTTTTGGTTCTTTAAATAAATCATAATTGAAATTGTCCATTTCTAGGCCAAATATAAAGTTCTGAGAATCGATTCCTCTGTTTACAAAATTACACTGATGGACTCATGACAGGTTTCTGAGTTTAGTAAGCAAATAGCCTTAAAAGTAGAAGATGTATGAATCCTATTAGGAAGAATAAAACCTAAAGACAAAGTATTATGTTTTGTTAACTCAGAGGTAGAAGTAAAATGTCCATCTCCACCTTTCTCCGCTAAGGGCCAGGATCTTTAGTTATTTTATATTGTTGTGTAGTTACTGTGTGGCTAACCTAGCTTGTAAAAATCTTTCCATAGAGAAATCATCAAATATAATTAATTATAACTGAAAAACAGTTGCCCTTTTGGGACCTTGAGGAGATGTAATTTTTTTGTGTAGGACAATTCATTTCACAATTAATAATTACAGGACAGTTCCTTTCACAGTTATTAAATATTTAGATTTGCTTGCTATGGTAGATACCTCTTTCTAAGAAGTGTTTCTAAACCATGCAGTAATCCTTGCTTGATACTGTTTCAGATAATCCTCCTGTTTGTTAAAAAACACACTGTTAGTTTCACAAAGCTCCTGTGTATTTGTGGTGGGGAAATTCAAGACTGTACATTTTCAGTGAAAGGTTTTTTTTAATTCATTTGCTTGTGAAAAGTGGATTTAGTGATCATTTTTAGATGCATATTCTTAAACCTAAAATAGTATATCTGAAACTTAGAAATTTCTGTTACAGGCTATCAAATATTAAATGAGCAAAATGCCATTTTATGGTAGGTTAGTTGTAAAGCTTCCTGACCCCCTAATAAATAACTTAAAAGAATGTATTAGTGTTAGTTAGAAATGTGAAATAGGACATTTTGATGGTCAGTTTGAGATTAAATTGGAGGAATAATTAACCTTCTAAAATCAAGCTTAGCAAATTACTTTATTAGACAGTACAATTTAAAGTTTTAAAGTTTTAATAACACATCCTATTGCAGGCTTCTATAAGAAGGAACTGGTACAGTGTATTTAAAGCTGCACGTGAACTACGCGTCCAGACTTCCTATACTAGCCATCTCTATTAGCTTGCTCAGGTTGCCTTCAATTTCCTAAGCGATATCCAAAATGTAGTGGGAGGGCAACAAGATTGGCTCCCTCTGGCAAGCCACCCTCCCATGTGGCCTCCTCTCTTCTTCAAAACCAGGTTGTATCCACCCAAAATTCTTCATGTGATTTCCATATGTCTGTTGACTTTTATCACATTCCCAAATTCTTAATCAGATAGATTGAGAACCTTTCACAAAGGCACGCAGAATGTCACCTTCTGCTGTTGTTAGGCCTGTATGGAAGATGGCATTGTAATCAATCTACAGAACGCAGGCTGTTCTTCTAAAAAAAGATTTCACATGCATTTGGGACCCATCCCTGGTAGAGGGCCCGCTTAGTAAACGTTGAGAATTGTTACAATAAAGAAACCTATTTATCTTTGTTAAAAAATAGTAATTTCCCACAGATATTTGAAGATCAATATATAGTGCCTATTAACATCTTGTGGGACATGCTTTGGGGAAGTTTGCTCTCTAACCAAGAAGCCAGAAGAAACTCAGGATAAATACACCTCACCTGTTGTCCTCTACAAGCTCTCTTTGGCCCCCTGTGCCCATAAGTGTGTACTTGGCACACAGTGTGTCCAGCACAGTATACACAATTATCGGAGCTACACGAGCAGGAGAAAACACATTACTAAGTAAGTTTATATTTTAGGGGATTCTACAGAATAATGATTGTATGTTATGCTAACAAATAAATTACCTAATGGGATCTGTTTATTTAATGATAGAAAGGATCATCCCCACCGACTATTTAAATACAATAACCTGTTTCTATGAATTCTTTTGGATCTCTGCCAGGCCGTTCACCTCATGCATGTGCCCCTACCCTGAGGGCCTTCTGCACCTGGTACAGCCCGCGCTGGGTTTGGGCCCCCGGCCATTCTTAGAGAAACACCACCACTGTGTAGGTGAACATAAAGATCTGCACTGTTCCCATATGGGAACCAGTAGCTAAGTGAAGCCAGTAAAATTTCAAGTTAAATTAATTACAGTCAAATAAAATTAAAATTCAGTTCCTCATTTACACTAGCCACATTCTGGTGCTCAACAGCGTCATGTGGCAAGTGCCCACTGGATTGGACAGCACAGATAGAGAACGTTTTCATCCTCACAGAAAGTTCTACTGGACGGTGCTAATTTAGATGGTGAAAACCTTATTCTTTAAAACTTTATTCTTCCATCTCTCTGCTGTACTGTCAAGTCTGGATGCCAGGGGAGGAGACATTACTGGCTGTTTTTGAGAGTAATAGTTCTTCCCTTCAAGGACAGAAAGCAAGTCTTTGTCCCAGTGGCTTGACCAGGAGCTTCCACATCCTTTTTTTTTTCTTCTCTCCTTCTCGGAGTCTTGGTTCTAAGCTAGCATGTTTTCCTTCACTTTTTCCTTCCTAGGTGGCTGCACTCAATTTGAGTGTCCTTAGAGGTGCCTCCTTTTCCTTACAAACGCTTTCATGAGGCAGGCAATTAAACAAACAACCCTGTCAGGCTTTTGGTGCTGATTCATTTTTCCTCCCCACTCAGTATAGTAGGGGTTAGAGGTGGGCCACCGCCCCACATGCCTTCCTCCCCACAGGGACAGTTTACTTAGATTAGGTTGATTGTGGTTAATTTGGTGATATTTGATACGATAGCCTTTCTTTGGCACGTACTAGCGACTAATAATTCTGTTCCACTGTATTGAAGATATTCTCAAAAACAATACGTTTTTCTCCTGCCCCACGCCAGCACACATAGAAATAATCCCGGATTAGTGCCTCTCGCTGATTTGTAAGTCAGTGAGAATGTATCAGTTCTCCAGATCTCTAAGGGAAAGATCATGATCATAGTTTGAGAGTGCGGAGTGGGGCAACAGAGATGAAAAGCCTTTCCTGAACGATGAACAGTGTGTAGAATGTTTGACTTTGGCCAGCCTCTTGTATGATTTGCTTCTTACCTTGGGTTTCTCCTCTCCATCTTGAAAAATACTCAGATGGAAAAAAAAAGAAGAAAAATACTCAGATGGGTTTCACTTAGAATTTCACCTTTTTGTAAATGGTATTCCCCTGGCAGATTTTGGTGATGTTAAAGCAGACTCTGGTATTCTTTCTTGTTCCCGCAGACTCTTGTATTCTTTCTTGTTCTCTCTTCTTACTTGAACTTTAAAATGGCACAGATGGGAGGCAGTGCCCTTAACACCTTTCGTCTCGTCCACGAGGGAATGACTTTTTCTTGGTTTGAACTTGTCTTGCCCACCTCCATGGCCATAGATCTTTTGTAAGGTTGACAGCCTCCTAACCCTGTGTCCTACGTAATTGCCTTAAGAGCTGCTCCTGGCAGAACCTGGACTAGACCAGTTGTCCTTCTATTGAAGACCACTCAGAGAATAGCCGCTAGAAGGATGATGGTCGTTGGGACACCTGAGTGGCTCAGTCGGTTGGGCCTTCAGCTCAGGTCATGATCTCAGGGTCCTGGGATCGAGTCCCGCATCGGGCTCCCTGCTCCAAGGAGAGTTGCGGAGAGTCTGCTTCTCCCTGTCCCTCTGCCTGTAGCTCCCCCTGCTTGTGCGCATGTGCGTGCACACGCTCGCGTGCGCTCTCTCACAAATGAATAAAATCTTTAAAAAAAAAAAAGAATAATGATCAAGTGATGAGCACAACATAGCCGACTTCACTCAGCTCTCCCACAAGATCCTACAGAAGACCAGAAACAGTGTTTTCCTTATTGGTGGAAATTACTGATTTGATAGTGTGCAAACCATTCTGATAAGAGTTTTAGTTTCCCTACGTTACTCTTAAATATATCTCCTAGATATGTGTACCTTTGTTAAGATTTTGGGCAAATTGAGAGTGACAGAACTCATCAGCATCCTCCAGGCTCAAACCTGGCATCTGGAAGAGAAGGACACAGGGACTGTGCTGCACGCTGGCCCAGCTGTAGGAGGGTTGAGACCTTTTCAGGGAGATAATCTTTGTTGGTAAAAGAAATCTGTCTTGCCCTCACTGCCACTTTGTTTGCTTAGGAACCTTCATCCCCAGGTCACTTCGTCCAGTATGACAAGCACTAAAGTTTTTGGGTTTGGACGTGTGTCGTAAGTTCTTGTTCTAGTTCCCATTCATAGAAAGTGAGGCTGAAACCCTTGTGAAGTTTGGCCATCACCGAAATCACAGTAGAATCCCTGACACTCTTGAGTCTCCTCACATGTAGGTCATAACTGTAGGCCTGTGTAAACAAGTCTATCACTTCATTTGTTGATTTTGTGAATAAGATGGAAATCTTGATATTACTCAGTAATGAATAAAGATGGCATTCTTCTGAGAACTTACGTAGTTACACATATTTGAGAAGGTTCACCTATATCCCAAATTAAGCTCAAATTGAGGAGTAGATTCTAGAAATAACTTTACTAGCATTTGCACTAAACAGTTCTTTAGTCTATGAGATGCTACAGTTATGTCACTTAAAAATTTTAAGGGAGATTATTTTAAACTAGTTATTTTGTGGGTGAATGATAGTTATTTCACATTGCTAAACTGTTTTTAATGGTTTATGTGCAGAATTAAAGAATTACACGTATCCCCTTTTCTCTAGGAGTTGGACGTTCGATGGAATCCAAGTTGACCTCTTTGGGAATTAAAACTTGTGGAGACTTGCAATATATGACAATGGCAAAACTCCAAAAAGAATTTGGTCCCAAAACAGGTCAGATGCTTTATAGGTTCTGCCGTGGTTTGGATGATAGACCAGTTCGAACTGAAAAGGAAAGAAAATCTATTTCAGCTGAGATCAACTATGGAATAAGGTTTACCCAGGTACTGATCTCTTAACGAGTTTTATCCATTTATTTACTGTTCTTTATCTTTTCATCTAGTCCCATCTCTCCAACTAGCCCATAGACTCTTGTTGCTTGAAGTGAAGACTTTACACTCTTGTTCCTGCAGCTTGTAGGATATAAAGAGTATACATGTTTGATTTTGGAAGTGAAAATACTTGAGAATTGTTCGGTGTATAGGAAAATAACGTGGGAGTTTTTCTGTTTGTTTTTTCATAGCCAAAAGAAGCGGAAGCTTTTCTTCTGAATCTTTCAGAAGAAATTCAGCGACGACTTGAGGCTGCCGGCGTGAAGGGTAAACGCCTGACGCTCAAAGTCATGGTGCGAAAGCCTGGGGCCCCAGTCGAAACTGCGAAGTTTGGAGGCCATGGGATTTGTGATAACATCGCCAGGTAAGCTTATGTGTAAAAGGAGTTTGGCTAATTGATTATTTCGGTGCAGGTTGTTAGAATTAATAGGAAAAAGAAGAAAACCAAGGGAGAGTCTGAATAAAGATCTGTACACTCTGACGTTATCAGATATTCAGCCAAGGCTGTTGCCAGCATGTCACTGCCCTCGGGTTCGGCTGGTCACAGGAACCTGTGTGCCTGACCTTCGGAGGGAGTCTTCAGGCTGTGGACTTCCGTGCACGGACAGAAAGAAAGGGTGGCGACAGTTGTGGGTGGCGACAGGGTCCGGCGGGGAAAGGTCAGCGTGGTGATTCAGAAAGTGATTTTAATGAGACATTGGCTTTATTTGGGGAGGTATGGTTTTCGTTTCTGAAATGATTAATTTTTGTAGTCTCTGCAAACTGGTAGGAAGCATTTAAACCTCCCCCCCCCTTTTTTTTTAATGTAAGGGCCACTACTCTGAAACTTCATGTAAAGTTTGTGACCAAAAGAAAAAACTTTCGTGTACCGTTTTATATGCCAACAGTACACTGCAATCAATCAAAGCTTTGAGACTTCTGACCCTGAAAGCCACACATAAGGAATTGTATGTAAAAAAGAAAAAGTTTTGTGAAGGGTGAGCTCATGCCAACCACCCCAGTTCCGTTTGTGTGTACGGTGATGTCAGGAGTCGCAAGAGGACCGCGCTCAGTTGCACACAGCTGCGGCTTGTCACTCACGCCTTTGTGCACCGTGAAAACAAGGATTACAAATTATACGTGGAACAACAGATTAATAAAATATATTTCTGTGCAGTTGGTAATCTTTAACTGTTACATTTACCTATTTTAATAAACATTTTGATGTATCCATCTTTCAAATGGTAGGTAGGTAAATACACTGTTAGTGATCATTTCTATAATAAGTTCATTGTTAGTCCCTAACTCTGGAAGAGAATGATCTTTTTACACGTGGTTTCTGTGGGAAAATCAGATTACCTTTTCTGGAACTTGATATTTTTGAGATACCTGGGAAGGATCATCCAAAAACGAAATCATTTTTCTTTGGGAAGAGAACTGGCAGTTTCCTCTTTTCGTGTCTGTGTTTTTAAAGATCTTATAGTTACTTAGCATTGTCTGTTTTGGTGGGGTTCACTTCCTCTAATCTGAATAAGAAAATCAGCCTTCTTTCAGTCCTTTGTGAAGAGAATCCAGGTACTCCAAAAATGTAATTTTAACATGAAGAAAACTGGGATTAATTATACTTTATCCCCCCCCCGGCTCCTAGTTGAAGGATAATAGCCTTTCTGTAAGCACGTTATCTGCTTGCTGTTGTTGGTATTTGTTCCGTTTTTGTCCTGAACTTAAAAAGTTTTATTAGGAAAATTTAAAACATTTAAAAGTAGAAAGAACAGTAGGGTGAACCCCCGTGAACCCATTACTGGACTCGCTCCTCCGATGCCATCCTTCCTCCCCTTCTTCCCAGTGATTTTGAAGCAAATCTCTGATACTGTCTCTTTTCTTCCACAAATATTTCAGTATTCATCTCTAACGAGGTGAGGACTCGGTTGAGTAACCACAGGACAGTTCACAGTCTGCTGTGCGTAGCCAGTGGTCAAGTGTACATTTTGCTGTGTCCTTAAAATACTTTGGAGAAAATGATAATGTAAAAGAGCACGTGATTAATCAAAACAGGTGTAATTTTATAAATGTTACCAACATACAGACCAGTTGCAAACCATTAACTTAAACCTAACGTTGCGGTGGTGTTCTGACTGCATGAGGAATGCTTTAGGTGAGGGATTATGAAATACTCTAGCACTGACCATACATTTCCTCTATCTCCTGGGTTGACACACTGTTTCCTGTGGGCCATATGCAGCCTGGGGCCTGTTTTTATGTGGTTTGTGTGAGCCAAGAATGATATTTATGTAAACGTTTGTGAAAAGCGAAGACTGTGAGAGGACCATAAAGCACAGGTGATTTCTGGCCCTTTCCAGAAAAAGTATGTGGGCCGCTACTGCAATCCCAGCTGCAGTCCTGTTGGGCTGAGTCAGGAAGTGGTACTCCGCATTCCATGATTCTCTTACCTCTTGTCATTGGCCTTGATCAAAAGCTGTGTGGCAATCATGTGTCTCCCAGACTCTGATATGTTACAGTACTGTAAAAGAAAGGGCACATTTTAAATTGCATATCAAAGAGCCATGTGTAAGTTGAAATCTGTGGCTGGATTATCACACAGGAAAAGTTTTAACAGTTTTCTTTTGGGGAAAGAATTTCCCCCCTTGGCGTTCTTTTGTATATATGTGTTTTTAATTTGAATTTTATACACACACACACACACACACAGAGTCCTTTGCACTACTTCTCTTCCATTGCCTATTCTTGTTTCCCCTGTGTGTGCCTTTCCTTTGCCCCCCTCAGTGTTCCACAAGAGTGAGCATGTGCACGCTGCACATGGTTCGTCCTAGAGTCTGCTGTGACCACATTTCCTTTTTTGTGGAACTTGTTTGTCCTGGAGTTACTGAGCATCTCGTTTTGTTTGTTGGTTTTTTTGTGAATTTGCCACTGAGTTTTATCCCCACATTCCCTCCTAGTGTGTTTCAGTACACCAGTTAATCACCTGGTTTGATCTTTTTTCTTGGAGCGCTCTCTCGGGTCCCTCCCTTGTGCCCACGCAGTCGGGGATTAGACATACTGTAGAGTGGGAGTCAAGGGGTGTCCCTTCTCTATGATCTGTGTAGGATCCTTGTTTTCCTGGATCCCAGGTCTCCTTCTCCTAGTATCTAGTGAGAAAGAATACTTGGGTGTAAGTTGTTTTGAACCTGTCTATCCTCATGCTCAGTAGCTTTGCTGACTTAAAAGTTATAGTTAGAAATCATTTTTCCTCATTTAAAGACTCCATTGTCCTCTTTTTCCCGGATTTTTTTTTTTTTTTTAAGATTTTATTTATTTACTTGACAGAGCCAGAGAGCATAAGCGGGGGCAGCAGCAGAGGGAGAGGGAGAAGCTCCTGCTGAGCAGGGAGCCCGAGGCGGGGCTCAATCCCAGGACCCCGAGTTCATGACGGGAGCCAAAATCAGATGCTTACCCGACTGAGCCACCCAGGTGTCCCAGGGGTTCTTTTTATTTGGTCTTGTTTTTGTGCCAGGTACTTCATCAATATTAATTTTTTATTTCTACCAACATTTTAAACTTCTGAGTATTTTTCTTAATTCTTTGGACATTTAAATATAAATACCTGTTATTTCATGGATGCCATATTCTCTCTTCTCTCTTAAATATTCTTGGGTGCCTGGGTGGCTCAGTCGGTTAAGCGACTGCCTTCGGCTCAGGTCATGATCCTGGAGTCCCTGGATCGAGTCCCGCATCGGGCTCCCTGCTCGGCGGGGAGTCGGCTTCTCCCTCTGACCCTCCCCCCTCTCATGTGCTCGCTCTCTCTCTCTCATTCTCTCTCTCAAATAAATAAATAAAATCTTTAAAAAAAAAAAAATTCTTCTGTTCCCTCTGTCACTTGTTTCTCCCAATTCCTTCTTTCTCTTTTGATTACTTTTACAGTAGAGGTTTTCTTTCACCATCTGTCTGATAGTTCATGACTGTCTGTTCATATATGAACTTCTAAAATTTTATTTGGAACCCCTGGATTCGTAGTGGGACATGCGGACCAGTGGGCTTCACCACAGACGAGTGATTGAGGGGCTTGTGTTTGGTTACCGCAAGCAGTTCTGTCTGTGGTCTTTGCTGTCAGGCTTGTCAGTTGCCCCACGAGAGATCTTCCCATCTCCTGCCTGCAGTCAGGGAGCAGATGGAGGATGGCAGCTAGCATTCTGGTTACTCACTCAATAGGAGGAGCGGTCTGGGTGGGAAGAGTGTAGTTTCTTTTGAGCGAGGTGCCTCCCTTCCCTTGGCCGTGAATGATGTCCCCTAGCTTTCAGCATCGACAGCCTGGCTATAGTGCCGCTCCCAGAGGAGGGGCTGACTCTCCGTCGGCCGCACGTGCACGTTCTCACCCCCTCCGTTGGCACCCGGCGTCTCCAGTCATGGAGCGTGTCTGAGGTCCTGTAGCATAAATTGACTTCTCTCCCGCTGGTGCCTTGCTTTAGGCATAGCAGGCATGTTTGGTAACTTACATTTACTGATGTGCTCTCAGTCTTCTGAATTATGGTTAACATTTTTCCTCTACTCTTACCTCCTCCTGTTTCTATTTTTTTAAGAGTCTATGCTATTTAAAAATCATTTCAAGACAGTTTAGTGGTATTCTGGAAAGATAGGAAGATAAACACATTTAAACCACCATGGTCCACTAAAAAATCTCACTCTTAAGTTCTGTATTTATTTGTGTGAAATAAACTTAATTAAGGCAACAAATCAATGGAAATATTTTCAAATAGTTTCCTTAAAAATACTGGTAATTTTCATGGATGTACATAATGTCCTCACGTAGTGGGAAGGTAAATATAATAAAAATAGTTTTTAGCACCTAATAAAGCTGGCAGTCTCCCGTCCTCCTTCAAGAATTCTTGAAGTTGTAAGAATTGTGTATTCTAGGTCCGCTGGGTCTTAGGGTACCATCATATTTCCTTTGTCATAGCTGGACACACGTTTGTTGATTTCTAGAGCCTCTGAGAATTGTCATGCACATATTCACATGTTGAAATTATTCAGTGGCTTTACTTCAAACAATAAAAGTAGAGTCAAGAACTAAAATACAGGGGGATTCATCTATCTCATACCTCAACGTGGATAATCTTGGAATCTAAAATTTCTCTTGGGGGGCGCCTGGGTGGCTCAGTTGGTTAAGCGACTGCCTTCGGCTCAGGTCATGATCCTGGAGTCCCTGGATCGAGTCCCGCATTGGGCTCCCTGCTCAGCAAGGAATCTGCTTCTCCCTCTGACCCTCCCCCCCTCTCATGTGCTCTCTCTCTCGTTCTCTCTGTCTCAAATAAAAAAAAAAAAAAAATCTTTAAAATTTCTCTTGGAATCTCAAACATTGTATTTAAAATACGCTCACGCTTTAGTTGCAATACAGTATGCGTGTTATTTGTGTATATATATATGTGTTAACTAAAATACATCTTTCTAAAGAATTTTTTCCAGTTGGCCAGGTCTTCTTTAGCCTGTATCTCAAAGTCTCAGTATCCTGTATGGTTTTTCTTTTTACTCTTTGCTGTCATTGTAATTAGTTATTACGGGCTTCCTTGAAGGAAGACTATCTCATTCATTTTCAAGGATTATATTTAGTACTTAATTATTTAAACTTCTTTGTAACTTTCTTGACAACTTTCCTATACCTCTTTTAAACCGTTCAATACTTGTGAGGTACTAGTCAATATATAGGGGATGTAGCTTTTGTTCCTTTAAAAAAGTTAATTCTATCACTTACAGGACTGTAACTCTTGATCAGGCAACAGACAGTGCAAAGATAATTGGAAAAGCTACACTAAACATGTTTCATACAATGAAACTAAATATATCGGATATGAGAGGGGTAAGTATATAACATTTTAAAATTCTGACTTTCTGCAATGTTTTTCTCATTTAAGGCTTGATCTAAGAATGGTCATGGGGCGGGTAGTGGGTTTATGTGCATATTTTCAGCTCCTTTGAGATAATAACAGGAGAATAGAAACTGAAAAATTCTTGACTTTCTCATCTGACCCGATCTTATTTTTCAGCAGAGAGTCACATTTGTTCTGAAAGCTCTTTATTTTCTGCCTAGAATAATTTTGTATGTTAAATTTTTATAGTATCTTTTAGTTAACCAAGGGCTTATTTTACCTACATTATCTTGCTTCCTATTCTCACTCCCCTAGAAGTTGATGGGGCTGTGAGGAGTATAGAACTGCAAATAATTCTTGTACCTTTAAGGTCCTTTTTAACCAAATTCATTCTGATGTCTGTTGATGCTCTTAGAAGGGAGCAGTTACCATAGCACAGAAACATGCCTTTGGAACACGTAGGTGAGAGGGTATCAAAAATGTAAAAACCTTAATTTTCTTGAGGATGAACCTTTGCAGGGTTCCACTGTGTGTACACATATGTGAGTGAAAGGCATTTTTTGGCTTGGTGTGGCATTTTTGGAAGGATTAAACAGTTATTAAGCCAGACACGATGTAAACTCCTCCTTGAAATACTGTTACAGTAAGGCTTTACAGTGTTGTGGGGTGTAGTTATCTAGACACCGGGGTGCAGTGTACCTGGGGCACTGCCCATCCCACCCCGCCCACATGCATTTATTTGAGAAGTACTTCATTTTAAACAAAAATGATAAATGAGTAAGGCTGCAAGGGGCCACTGACCCCTATGGAATTTTTTTTTTTTTATGTTAAAAACTTGGTTGGTTAGAACTTTAGTGGAATATAGAAGTATTACACTTTTTTGGATTTTTCTGATTTTGAAGACATTGCAGTATATTTGGATAGAATTGGATACTCCCAAGATTGAGGTGAATAGCTGCTCACTATCTAGTTAGTAGTTTTTGTAATAAATCATATAGAAGACTGAATACTTTCATTTAATCTTTTATTCTAGAAATAGGACCTAGAAGATCTTTTTAAAAAGGAATAGCTGAGAAGTTTGCATAGTTGAATTGATATTCTTGCTTCAGTTTTCCTGGAAACACATTTTCCACTTCTGGTTCTAGGTTGGGATTCAAGTCAATCAGTTGGTTCCGACCAATCCAAACCCTTCCACATGCCCCGGTCGCCCATCAGTTCAGTCAAGCCACTTTCCTGGTGGGTCACGCTCTGTCCTGGATCTCTTCCAAGTTCAGAAAGCTAAGAAATCCACAGAAGAGGAGCACAAGGAAGGTCAGTGGTCATCAGTGTGGTTCTTGTTTTGGTGCTGCTTTTACCTTTAGGAAGGCTAATAAGTTAATATAACAATTGTCTGGCATGGCTCTACTTTTTAAGAAACACACTGACATTCTGGATTATGAGGAATCAATAGCGTAAGTTTGTTTTACTTAAAATGGATTAAAGGAATCCATATTACCCCATCCCTAATGATATGAAGAAGCTATTTTATGTATTTTCTATACTTTCAGTATTTCTGGCTGCTATGGATCTGGAAATATCCTCTGCCTCTAGAAACTGCACTTTCTTGCCATCTTTTTCTACGCATCTGACATCAAGTGTCAATCCTGCTACTAGCAAAGCTGAGTCTTCAGGGAAATGGAATGGTCTACATTCTCCCATCAGCTTAAAATCAAGACTTAACCTGAGTATAGAGGTTCCGTCACCCTCCCAGGTATTTTTTTTTTTAATAGTTCTAAGTATGATGTAAGTGCAAAAGCAGGTTCAAAGTAGGGATGACGTTTTTAGTTGTCAGCATAGCCAAGAAGGGGAGAGGGCTACTTGGGGTAGATCAAGGGCAGACCCACAGTGTTACTGAATTCCAAATGAGAAAGACCACGTTAGGAGAAAGGTGGTGCTTTTGCAAAGATCTGCCACTCTTGCAAGTTGTAGAACGTGGATAGAAGCCAGTTCTGCAGACTGCCATCAGTAGCCACTTTACCTCTTTGTGGCAGCGGTTATCATACGGATTTAACTCTATTCAGTAAAACAGCTTTGGTGATCATTAGTAGGGGCCTACGTCCAAGGTTTTTCTTGCAGTATTTGCAAACAGTTCTTTCTGGAGAGCTACATGTTTTTCCTAACGTAAGCTAGTAATTCCCTTGGTGTGCACGGTAAATGTGTAATACTGTTGGCATTTTTGCTCCTTGTAAGGTTAAGCTATATCGGGGAAGTCCGTTTCTCTGCTCCACTACGTGGTAGGAGGCTGAAGGAAACATACATGCTGGCCTTAAGGCTCGGAAAGGGACGGTTGTGATACACTTGCATTGGGTCCCGGATGCTAGTGAGCTATCCAGAAACCGTTGTTCCTGGCAAAGTATCACATTGGCCTGCCCAGCTTACGGGATTCCGTGTTTCTAAGTGGAAGTGCACAGATGCACAGAGGAATCTGCTATGTAGGCTAGAGCAAAGTTAGTTTCTAGAATCCCTTTTTTCTAACTTGGTGTTGTCAGAACCAGAATTATTTGTATTTGGGGGCAGGTGGTCAACTGTGTGAAAGGTAAACAGGACTCTCTTACCCGATGCCAGAAATCTGACATATCCCATAGGCACTGGCCCCGGCCCCTGGGTGGGATCTGAGATCCATCTCTTGGCTGCAGTCGCAGGAGATAGAGCGAGTATGTTTGGACTCGCCTGACCCAGCGGTGCTGCCAGTGCACTTGTCTCTCCAGACTCTTAGTAGTCTTACTACTCGGGCTTCAATGGCAAAAGGCCAAAAACCTTCTAAAACTGTGCTGTTTTGGAGGGTTAGCTTTCCTAGCCTGCTTCTCTGCACCTTTTGTTTATTGTTCAGGTTGAAGTGAAAGTGGTAACATTAACTCTACTAAGCTCCTCTCTGAGCATGCTTTAACTTCAGACTCATGTGGTATTTTATAGCTCGATCAGTCTGTTTTAGAAGCACTTCCACCTGATCTCCGGGAACAAGTAGAGCAGGTTTGTGCTGGTCAGCAAGGAGAGCTGCATGGCGACAGAAAGAAAGAGCCAGTAAATGGCTGTAATACAGGAATTTTGCCACAACCAGTTGGGACGGTTTTGTTACAAATACCAGAACCTCAAGAATCTAACAGTGACACAGGAATTAATGTTATAGCCCTTCCAGCATTTTCACAGGTAAGAGACCTTCTACCCTGAACATGCTCATCCGTCCTGCTCTAGCTCAGGGCATATCTCATTTCCTCTTTTCCTTTGGACCCTAAACTCTCAGTAGCTCACGCCGTATCTGGGGTGGGGGTGGGCGGGCCGGTGGGGAGGGATTGGCTCATGTCTGCATCATCTAAAGGACACAGACTGGCAGAGAAGAGGGAGGATATGGTATGTGGGTGCTTGAAGTCTCCACCCAGAAGTAAAACAAACACATTCTGTTTCTATTTTCTTGGCTAGGGATGACCATTGGGCCACACTTCAAATAACTGGGTGGAGATGCAGAATCATGGATTAGAGACAGTAACAGTCTAAGCTTGGTGTTTCAAAAAAACATTGGAAATGAGCCTCATTTCTTGTGTTTTGCCTCTCATTTTCTAGGAGTGCTGCTTGCCCTGATGGTTCTGCAGTGGTTTTGTTTAAGTCAGTTCTTAACCCCGAATTTTCTTATTCTCACCCTAAAACCTTGTGAGGATACAGTGAGTTTTAATATTGAGGACCTATTAAGAATTCATACAGATCAGAAAAGCGTGATTTGAAAACAAAATCTGTTTTGTGAAAAACAGAGCATCAACTCAGGTTTGACTCTGACCCTTCTCGTTTCCACTAGGTGGACCCTGAGGTGTTTGCCGCCCTTCCTGCCGAGCTTCAGAAGGAGCTGAAGGCAGCATATGATCAGAGGCAAAGGCAGGGAGAGAACTGCGCTCACCAGCAGTCGGCCGCTGTGTCAGGTAAGTAGCCAGGGAAGGGACCTGTACCATCACTGAAGACGAGAGAAAGGGGATCGCTGTAGGGCGTGACCCCGGAGTACGTAACGGCCAGCGTCTGAGCTGCTAGTCATGCTAAGAGCTCTTTGTATTGGAGCCGAACAAGTATACGATGCGGGGAAGTGTTGTCACAGTCCTAGCTGGACTTGTATCTGTAGCTTCTTGACTTGAAAACACCTTCACTTCAGAAAAAGTTTGAATTATTGCCAGAATCTTTTGAGTACTTAAGATGGATACATCAAAGAGTGTAGGTTTAGGGCGCCTGGGTGGCTCAGTTGGTTAAGTGACTGCCTTCGGCTCCGGTCATGATCCTGGAGTCCCGGGATCGAGTCCCACATCGGGCTCCCTGCTCGGCGGGGAGCCTGCTTCTCCCTCTGACCCTATCCCCTCTCATGCTGTTTCTCTCTCTCTCTCTCTCTCTCTCTCTCTCAAATAAATAAAATCTTTAAAAAAAAAAAAAAAGTGTAGGTTTAAAACAAATCTGAAGGTCTCCGAACATGCATTACAATACTGCCTGAACTGTTGTACCGCAGCTGTTTAATTTTCAGTTGGTCCTTATGGGCCCCCCTGTATAGAACAGATCTTGGTAAGTGAGCACAGGGGGCAGGCACCCTGGAGCCTGCGGCCAAGTACTGCCTTCCCCACGCACAGTCTGGCTCGGGGGCCTGTGTCGGGACATGTGTGCGCACGCGTTGGGGTTGTCTTTGAGGAGGAAAGAGAACTCGTGGTACTGTCCAGACAGACTTTGCTGAAGATGTCATGTTCATATTCTTCTAGTGCCAAAGAATCTCTTACGTCAGCTAAAACCAGCAGCAGTGAAAGAAAAGAAACGGAACAAGAAAAAAAATCCCACCAGTCCCCCGAAAAAGATTCAGAGTCCTGTGAAAAACAAGTTGCTTCACAGTCCTGTGAAAACTCTGCCCGGGGCCTGCGGGAGTCCCCAGAAGTTAATCGATGGGTTTCTAAAACATGAAGGTCCTGCTTCTGAGAAAGCTCTGGTAATATTTTGCATACTTTTAAACTTTGACCTTTCTTTGATCAGATCTTAACGTACTCGCTGTTATGTCAACATAGCACTTTTTATTGTTTGTTTTCTTTAACAGGGAGACCTCTCTGCTTCCACTTCAGGTGTGTCAGGCCTTTCCGGGTCGCAGCCTGGGCCGGCTGGCTGCACAAGACCCCCGGCACCCAACCTAGCAGGAGCTGTTGAATTCAGTGATGTGAAGACCTTGCTCAAAGAATGGATAACTACCATTTCAGGTTGGCTTGGCCGGCGAGACAGCCGCGGACTGAGTGCAATGGTTCTAGGATTTTAGAACAGGAACAGACTCATCCGTAGAGATGGAACTCATTTCTCTAAATCTGGTAGGCTAAACCCAGCCACCCTCTAACCTTTGAAACTCTGGGGCTGACTCTGAAAAGCTCCACACTATAGACCCCGTATTTGGTGGCTGTAAGTCAGTGGGATAGTTAGAGAAACACGCGTCTCTATACCTGCAGCTAGCGGTCTGCCTTCTTCAGAAGGAAGTTGGTCCTTACTGGAGGTTTTCCCCCTCTCTAGATCCAATGGAAGAAGACATTCTGCAAGTTGTGAAATACTGTACTGATCTAATAGAGGAAAAAGATTTGGAAAAACTGGACCTAGTTATAAAATACATGAAAAGGTAATTATTTGATACCTGTATCAGAAGGATAAAATGGGGCATCTCTCATGGCTACTCGCGGTGTGGCACGGAGCAGCTTCTACTCGCTGCGCAAGCCATTAACGGTGGACTTAGGGAAGGGCGGGGGGGGGGGGCTTCATTTCGAATCCCTAAACCATGATCAAAAGATTGTTCCCCTTGAGATGTATATAGTTTAAAACCCTAACACACACGTTCAACTGATTCTTTCGGGAGGAGTCGGTCTTACCTGCTCTTTTTTCTTAACCCACCTTTTAGGTTGATGCAGCAGTCGGTGGAATCGGTTTGGAACATGGCATTTGACTTTATTCTTGACAATGTTCAGGTGGTTTTACAACAAACTTACGGAAGCACATTAAAAGTTACATAAACCCCACCAGGGAGCCTGGTGCTCTCTGCTAGCTGTGCCATAAGTGCTTGTGAGGTATTGGCAAAGTGCATGATAGTAATGCTTGGAGTTTTTATAATTTTCAATTTCTTTTTAAGTGCCAAATTTGTCAGTATTGCATGTAAATAATTGTGTTCTTTTACTGTAGTATAGATTCTATTTACAAAATGTTTGTTTATAAAGTTTTATGGATTTTTACAGTGAAGTGTTTACAGTTGTTTAATAAAGAACTGTATGTATATTTTGTACAGGCTCCTTTTTGTGAATCCTTTAGGAAGCAAATCCTGCACTGTTTATTATATTTAAAGGCTGAGGAATCCTACAAGCTGGACTGTTACAGGCTCCATGCTAAACTTTGAAATTCCTGAGAGGTCCCAGACTGGGATTCTGCTTGTTCCGGGTAAAGCTTCTAAATAATCTTATCACTCACTCTTGTCCCCAAGCATGAACACAGCAGCATGTTAAGAAAGTCTTCTTTACTTGTTTTAAATTAGAACACACAATTTTTTTCCTGGGAAAATTATGTCCCACAGCTGGCTTAGCGTTATTGTCTCTGCCTCTACTGTCCCTTGAGAAACTTCAGTAGTAATGAAGAATGGTACAGATTCTCAAATGTATATGAAGTGTTTTCTAGGCTAGGCTATACCATAATAGTTGAAAAAATATATATTTGTAATCCTATGCCAGTGAATACTTGGGGACATTTTCTTCAACCACTTCACATTGCCTTCAACACTGTGCTATAAATATGAATAGGTAGTCTGATACTAGAGATCTGTTACCAGAATTCATCCCACACTAACAGATTTCTTACAGTGGGGAAAAGATAGATATTGTCATGTGGACTTCCCACCTAAAATCCACGTCTCTCTGCAACAACTTCAGAGCACTAAGCCCAAACAGTCTTACCAGCTCCCTACTGATTGCCCCAGCAGGAAACATATGCATGATAGATAGGACTTTGCTGGGACAAACTAGACCAAGATCAATGTACAGAAATTCTAATGCTAACATGTGCTGGCACATGAGGTATTACACCAAAGCTGATGACTCATGGAGAGAAGCTACGCTAGCAGGGAAGCCTAGCAGAGCTCACTGGTGGATGTCTCTCTTCTTTATTGGTAGTTCAGAATTGTGCTGGTTACAGTGGACTCTCAGGACTATACAAGCAGTAAATAGCAGCCAGCTATGCTTTACACCATGGTTTCACACAAAGCAGAGATCAGAGTGCCTAATTTTCTATTTTAAAAAATTCCTAAGGGCATATGGCAGAAGAATGCTGGGGGGAAAAAAAAAATCACTGTGGGAAGGGATATGCATAAATAAAGAAGTATTTCTTACATCAAAAAAGTCCCAAGAATCACAAAATCTGCAGAAACTTGGTTAATCAAATACTGCAGTACTGATTTAATCAGTATAAAATCGAAAGAGCTTTAGATCTGTAATAAAAATCCAAATTTGGGTTAGGGCAAACTTTAAAACAGCAGCCAGTAGAGAAGGGTTGGGGGGGGGGGGCAGGTGAACAGGCACGTTGGAACAACTGTGGGGACATGTAATCGACCACTGTCAAACCAGTGTAAGTTTCTTGGTTTCTCATGGAAAACATTTTATACACCTATTTTTTTCCTTCCATACTTAAGTTCATCAGTGTCCAGATACATCCGTTCCATTTTTGTCTGGTTTTTCCTGGTGATTTTAGAACATAATATTGCATTTATTCTAATTCCTGCCCCATGTGGAAAAATTAGATGATTTCAAATACTTTCTTCAGCTCCACAATAAGCTGCCAATCACTCTTCTGCATCTCATCTCTGAACCAGTCTTTGAGGGCATCAATGGACTGTCGGCTGATCTGCAAGCCCAAGGCACAAAACAGGGTCAGCAACAGTGTAACAACGACATGTCCAAAAAAAGCAGTGTGGCCCATGCCTGTCATCGGCTACTGCTCATTAAAAAGAAACCTTAGCCAAAATACAATACAGTGCTCGTCTGCCTTTTAGAGTAGCAGACTCTCTGCAAGTCCTGGCGGGCACTCTCTGGGAGGAGGCCCCTTCCTCAACAAAGACAAGGCCACATCACAGACCTGCCCTGAGGAAGAATCCAGTCCTCTCAGACTGTAAAAGTTCAAACTTCCAGCCCTCAGAGCTATTTCGTAAAGGTAACCAGAGAAGAGTCGACCCCCCTCTTCCTTAAAATGGGCCACTTTTAGGAGACACTTACCTTACTGACAAGAATGTCTGTAGATTCAAAATGTCTTCCATACATTTTGGGAGATTCCCCAGGGATAGGTTCTATTTTGACACAGACTTCTTGTCCTTTTTTTGCAACATCCACTTGTTTATGGTTTATTTCAATACTTGTGACTATTCCAATGTCAACAAACTGTAAAATAAGAACTGCAATGTAAGCAGAGGAATCCTGCCAGTCAGAGGCACTGCAGCTGGACAGCGGAAATAAAAACGAGCCAACAAGCCAGTTTAAGCGCCTTGGCTCTGTGACCCTTCTTTAGCACTCATCACAGTGTGTGTGACTTCCTCATTGGGAAGCCAGGGGATGACACCACATCCCCTCTGCCCATCACAAGATGGCTTGTGAAGCAAGAGGACTCATATGCTTTCGACAACTTGGAAAGTACCCTGTCAACCCAGCGTGCCTTACTACTTCTGCTCTATCCTTTCACACGACACGTGCCATAGGAAGAGGGCGTGGCAGGCACAAACCTTCTCAATCAGAAATGAGCTTGGAGTGGTCAGAATGAAGAGCAAGGGGTTTAAGTCAGGGACACATGATGTGGGGCCCTGTAGGCCGAGGTCAGAGGATGAGCGCTGGGAGCAAGCTGAGCTCAGTTACAGTGCAGGAGAAAAGCACTCCAATGCCCGCCTTGTCAAGAGATATGGGAGAGTAAGAGTGAAAATGAGAGGAGTACCTGGTGTGGCCAAAGCCACACAGGACATAACTGCTGCAAGCAAATGTCCCACCTCAGTCCACTGAAATGGTGTAAAAGCAACGACCCCTAGAAGCAACAAGTCCTAGTGCGCCATTTCCCACTAAAGGAACCAGGTCTGGGGCAGGGAAAGTACTAGATGAGCCTGGAGCATCTTCCTGCACCAGAAAGGAAGAAAATGCTCAAGTGCTGAAGTAACCAGCTCAAATGGGCTCCCACTGACCAGAATGGATACTGGTAATGGATTAGAACATCAAATTTTTTAAAAAGGGAGTGTGTATAAATTACTTAATGAAAAGTTCAGTGGGGAGGAAGGTTCTTTACAAAAGTATGGGGGGGAGGGGCAGATCACAATGTTACCAACATTTGTGTAACTGCCTTAAGCAAGGATTACCAGTTACTAAATCTATGAAGATAAAGGTTGTTGAAACATATTTACAGGTACTCACAAGTGCCCCAGACATGACAGTAATTATAAAGGGAGAAAGATGTGTTTCTAAGAGCAATGCTGAGCCAACAGCACCTGCCCCAGGAAACAAAGATGGCCTCGCTACAGTAAGAAAGCCTATGTGATGGGGCTGGAGGCAGGTGGGAACACCTGTGCATGCAGTATGTTTCAACAACTGTAACTTCCACCTGGCGAGGAGGAAACAATCAGACCAATCCAAGTTGAGAAATAACCTGCAAAACAACTGGACTCTCCAGAAAGGATGGGGGGCTGGGCCTATTGAGACTAAAACCTGTAACAACCAAACGCAATGCACCTTGAAGGAATCCTGGACCAGGTCAGCAGATGGCACTCTGCAAGACACTTGGGACAGTTGGGGAAATGTGAGTGAGAACTGTAAATTACAGGACATTACTGAGTTAATTTTTCTTAGGCAGATGCTAATCTCGAGGAAAGGAATATGGGTGTTCATTATTCTATTCTTTAAACTTCTCCCCAGGCTTGAAACTTCAAAACATCTTTAAAAGGGCACTATTTCAAAGTACCTTGCACCTTTCATTTGCTGAAGCACTGATCGCTGGTGCTAAGAATCAACACTGGCACTCCTTACTGAGGTATAAATCACAGAAGGTGACAAGCTCTGCCTTTCGTCACCACTCCTGGACTCCCCATTTTATCCCTTTAAGAGACCACACTTAAGTTTTGAAAGTACAACCAAAACTTACATTTTTGCTAGGGACGCACATGGGTGTCCCCTGTTTCACCTGACCTGCTTCCACAGTCACTCCCATCACTATTGGGTCTCGAGAATTAAATATATACTGGGGGAGGATTTTCATCTTGCAGGGAAATACTGCTATGTGCCTAAAAGGAAAAAAGAAAACCCCAAAATTTTGAAGCTGACAAAACCACTTAAACATAAAAAAAAACCCAAACACAAGTGAGTATGAGGCTTCCCCCGCTGGAGAACAGCAGCACTCCCCAGGCGGTGCCGGCAGAGCAGGGCACACACTGCAGACAGCCCTCAGTGTGTCTGCACCGGTCCAGGCCACCCGCATGGAGTGCTCCACCCCTCGCCATCCTCCTCCCCTCCCTCCATCCCTGCTGTCGCTTCTCAAGTCTTAAAGAAGCCGTATCACAGGAGCACTGAGCCCTGCCCCTAAATTTAGATGGAGCTTAGAACCTTGACGGGCCCCACGGGCAGCCTGCTCTGAGACCCACACAGGCATCAAACCACAGCCACCTTCTCCGTACCACGTTCCTGAATCAGGTGATCCAAAAGGCCACTACTTCTCTGCTTAGCAAGCACGTGCTTAAGTGTTTTCACAGGGTCTGGCAGTCTGCTTTAACCACGTCTTTTCACTTCTGGTCCCACGTCTTTTCACTTCTGGTCTCATGATTTCAAGCGAGCGTATCCCAGTCTAAATCCTAATACCCATCTGGCAATTCTCCTTTAAATACGTACCCCAATTTGAGCCATCACTCCCTATGGTCTGAGCCACCCTCATGTCTTGCCTGGAACACTGGGAGCCTGACAAGACTCCCCGCTGCCTCCCTCAGATCCTCCCCAGGGCCTACAGAGTCCCACCAACTTCTCTGACCCCATCTCCTACCGCTCTCTGTCAGATTCAACGCGGCTGCCTCCCAGTGCTGCCCTTCTGCCTGGACAACTCCCCGTGCGTCTGGGCGGCTCACCCCATGCCCTCCAGATCTCTACTTGAATGGGAGACCGACAGAGCTGAGCTGCTGCCCCGGACCACACTGCTGTTCATGGCTCTCCTCCTGACTTAGGCCTTCCCTGCTCTGCTCTGCAGCCCTTACCCTACTTCTCATGTGTTCACTGCTTGTCTCGCCTGAGCTGCAAGAGGAGGAGGGACCTGGCCAGGGTCACTGACTCGTCTAGCACGCGCAGCGATGCCACCTACACGGGGCAGGCTCTCCTCCCATGGAATACCTCGCCTCATTGCAGTTCCTCACTGTGCACATTCACATTTTGATCCTTCCTTCCCAGGTAATCCCAGGTAAGAAACTCCAGCAAGAGGGTTTTAGCGACTACTCACCAATTAATGAGACCCAGGCCCGCCAATTTGAAAATTAAAAACTGCAAGGCTACAGAGGATTAGTTAACACACTGCTGGAATGCCTCAGATGGGCAGAATTTGTGGTTTTTAATACATTATTTCAGGATGCAGCCTCTTCTGGATGAGCAAATGCCATGCTGCTTCTATTGGCCACAAACCTTTCTGGTACAGGTATTCCCCCACATGGCCAAAGTTCGCCTGATGCCACCTTGCTTTTGCAACAGACCTATGTTAGTACCTGCTTTCCCTCACCAAAAGAGGAGGATTTTGCTCTTAGAAAAAAAGGCAAAAAGCAAAAACGTTTAGCATTTGTTTTGCAGTGAGCCATTAAAAGGCAGCGGGCACCCCAAACAGAGCGGCCGCGCCAAGCTTCTTCCCAGGGACCACACTCAGCATCTCAGCGTCACGCCGCCAGAGCTGGAAGCTGTGTCTGTGAGCATCTGGGCTTCACTTCGATTTATATTGTTTATTGTTTGGGCCTGGGAGTGCTCAGAAAATTTTCCATATAAATTAATGGTAATTGCTTCTTCACGCTATGCCATTTCGCCTCATGGAAGGTTTCACAGAAACGCTTTACTTTCAGGATAGCGGGAGAAACTCGTACTTGGTAATTCTCAACCAACTTCATTACCAAAGACCCAAAGTAAGTAAAATGACCAACTTACTTAAATTCTTCTTGTTTCTGTTTCTTGTAGTCTTGTCTATATTTCGTAAAGGCATCAAATAAATGATAAATAATCTCTGCACTAAAAATTCTAACTCCTAAACTATCAGCCATTTCTTGTGCATCCCGTTCAATTCTCACATCAAAGGCCAAAATTACTGCATACCTGAAAGGTTCAAACACAATAAAGATCATTCGGAGAAACACAGAGTGTGTCATGGAGTCTGAAGAAAACAGGTAATATGAAAAAGCCTTCACAGCAGAAGAAAAATCACTTACTGGGGATCATGTTCCAGCATCACCGAAGCCTTCATAACATCTTTTTTATGGACTGGACCAATGTTAATTCCTGCATACTGTAGAAAGGGAGTTTCTGAGCTTAAATGCCTGTGTCCAGGAAAAGAAACAGCACTACAAACCATGACTATCACAGACTCCTGTGGAGTCGGGTAGGATTACTTACGGGCACTTCTGATGTTTTTAGAAATTCAAGTAGAGCTTCCAAAGATCCCAGTGTAGATGCCTGGACATAGACTCCTTTTTCTTCCAACTTGATAGCATTTAGTGTCTGCTTTAACTCATGGATCAACTCATCCTTGAAAAGAAGTTAAATGTGACAAGGTTGTAAACCAGCAATGGCCTAGAATTAAACTGTGTTTCTCTTTTTAATGAAGTATTCACGTGAAAATATGAAACCAAGGCTAAGAAAACGTAAGGTGTAACAGAACCTGTGCTGGAAAGGAGGAGGAGATTTAGGAGCCGAATCTGAGCTGTGTCCCACACTTCACCTTTGTCTTAGGTTTACTAATATGGAAATCTATTTAACCTCTGCTGTACTTGGCAAATAAGGTAGCTGGGTGAACAGAATGAAACGAGAAGAATCTTTTCAAAATTAAAAGGACTACATCACTGTAATGTGTTACGGTAGCCCACGGGCTCTGCTTGACTGCCTTCACTGAAATGCCCTAACCTCGGTGTCCTTTTCAAAACTCTGTCACTGCTCCTTCAGAGATGAAGAGATTTCCCCCAGAAAGAAGTAGGACAGCCGTGTCCAAGCCATGGAGGACGCAGCAGTCCCTGCCATAGTTGGGCCTGACCAAAGAGGGATGCCTGCCCTCTCCTTACTGGCCCTCCCCTCAGGTGGCCAACTCCCTGATGGTGGTGACCTGGTGCCGTCTGAGGAGTAACAGGAGTCCCAGCATACGAGATGAGCCAATGTGCTCGGGGGAGTGTCATCTTCTCTTCGGCAAGTGAGTATATAAACTCAAAGTTTGCTTTTGGGAAACTATGCTGGACTCCAGTGGGCATCTGCTCCTACAGACAGGCACACAAGCTTTAAAACAACTCCTACCTCCTTGTAAAATTTTCTCGAGTTCTGTCGGCATATTCGGATACCTAAAAACATGAACAACAAATTCTGGGCTTTTGATTCGTTTTTTCTTTAAATAAAATGTGTATTTTAGAATTCTAGTGTATATAAATATTACTTATGCTAATTCAGAGGACTGTGCAAACTGAAGTAATCTAAACGCATCAGCTGTTTGCTATGAGCCACCAGGTAAGGCTTCACAAAGACAGTGGTGCCCACTTCACTCATCACTACCAACATGTGCCCTGCTGGTGTGTCAGACTCACACAGCTTCTGAGGAAAAAAAAAATTTAAGTAACTTACTTTAAGAACTGGGATTTCATCTTCTTTATAAGCCACCAGGAGGGGTAAACCAGCCAATGTCTTCTCTAGGTCTTTTCCAAGAATCTTTACTCCCTGAGCTGCTTCTACTTCTTTATGCTTTTCATACTGGTTCTGTAGAGATCAAAACATTTGCTACCACATTTATCTGAAAAGTGGTTAGGAGCAGGAGATGATGTAAGAGACCATATTTTCATGACCGTGGGGTAGGAAAATTTTTCTTAAAGTAGCCACAAAAAGCAATAAACACAAAAGATTGGTAAATTCAACATTAAAATTAAACACTTCTGTTTCTTAAGACACCATAGAAAAGGTAAAAAGACCAGAAGATGCTGCGATGCATACAAGCCACTAACAGTCTAGTCTCCCGACTATACAGACCACTCCCGTGACTATAAAGACAGACAATGCTGGACCACGGGGACATTGCATGAAAGAGTGAACTTCAATGGCTAATAAACATACAAAATAATGGCCAACCATATTTCAATCAGGTAAGTACCAAATGAAACAATGAGCTACCAGATGGAAAAATTTTAAAATCTGACAGCATCGAAGAGCTGACAGTTGTGCAACCCTAATATACTGCAGTTGAAAGTGTAACTTGTTGGACTCACCGTGAACAACAGTGTGGCCTTATCTAGTAAAACTGGAGCTGAGCACAAGCTGAGGACTTAGCAATTCACTCCTAGGCACATACCCTGCAGAAACTTGCACAACTGCACCAAGAGTGTTCAAAGCAACAACACTGTTGTTAATAACAAAAATTTAAAAGCTAGAGATACCCTACATGTGCCATCAACAGGAGAACAGATAAATAAACCATGATATATTCATGGAGAATACCACACAACAAAAATGAACTACAGCTATATGAAACAACATAGGTAAATCTTAAAAGTCTTCTTTTTTTTTTTTTTTTGAGTTAAAAGAAGCCAGATACAATGGAAATGAGAACGACTCTACTTTATGAAGTCCATACATATTTTTTAGGGGCACACACTCAGGTATTAAAACCATTTTTAACAAAGGATATCAGTTACCCTCATAAACATGGAAGCACGGTTAACTTTTAGGAAGGTGTGGGGGGGGGCGCTAACATCCGTGAGAGGCACACAGGCTTCAGGGGTGTCAACAATGTTCTATTCTTCATCTGTTTGTCTGCTTCCTAAAAATTTGTTCAACTCTTCCTCTATGTTTTGTGTAGTTTTCTGTATTTGTTTTATTTCATAATAAAAAAATGTGAATAAAAAACTAGTTAGCAGTTTAGAACCAAAACAATATACTTCAGTTAAGAAGAACTTGACACTTGTCCATTCTGACAGATGATCCCTTTATGAAGACATCTAATAGAGGCTGAGGAGCAAGGGCATATTAAGCCAAGCAGCTGTGAAGTGAAGAAGTGACCTCAACAGAACTCATACACACTGTACATGTCCCCATGTGTCAACACTTACCACCTAGGCTTACCTTCACCCGTAATTCCTTCATTGGAGGAGGTAATAGGAGGCCTCGAATCTGAGTTACAATGGGCCCCTCTACTCCAGGAACAATAATTGTATCTCCCTCCTTCAAACGCCCATTGATCAGTATCACATCTATAGTGGTGCCCATTCCTGGGAGAGCCTTAACCTGAGAGACATAGTATAAAGGGAGTGAGAGAGAGACTACACTATAGCAGGAGACAGCCCCCAGCCCAGAACTCACTGTTAAAGGCAAAGGGAAAATAAACTCAAAAGCTGATCCTCACCTCCATAACCTGTGCTCTTAGCTCCTCACAGTGTGCAAGTCTCTTGCTCAACATAGTCTGAGTTAACTCAACAAGAAGGTAGATCAGACTTCCCATGCCATCACCAGTATGCGCAGAGGTAGGTACCAAGGACACAAAAGTACGGGGATCCTTATTCTCATAAAACAAAGCTGCATTCAAACCCTAGAGACATAAAAAGCAAAATCATTCCAAAAGGCCAAGCTGTGGAAGGAAGTACCCAGGACAGCACGACTGATAAGACGACAGATAAACAAATGGCTCCTCTTTGTGAAACTCCTCAAAAACACTCAAGAGATCATGAATATCCTGTAGGTATTAGTTGTATCACAGAAAAGTAGTTTCTTTCCAAGTCAACTTTATTTTTTTTTAGTTTATTTATTTTAGGGGGAAGGGGCAGAGGAAGAGAGAGAACCTCAAGCGGACTCCCCACTGAGCGCAGAGCCTGACACAAGGCTCGATCTCACAACCCTGAGATCATGACTTGAGCGGAAATCAAGAGTCAGACGCTTAACCAACTGAGCTACCCAGGTGCCCCTCCAAGTCAACTTTATTTTTTTTAATTTATTTTATTTTTTTTTAAAGATTTTATTTATGTATTTGAGAGAGAGAATGAGAGACAGAGAGCACGAGGGGGGAGAGGGTCAGAGGGAGAAGCAGGCTTCCCGCTGAGCAGGGAGCCCGATGTGGGACTCGATCCCGGGACTCCAGGATCATGACCTGAGCCGAAGGCAGTCGCTTAACCAACTGAGCCACCCAGGCGCCCCAAGTCAACTTTATTTTTAAAATGTAAACATTCAGGGCACCTGGGTGGCTCAGTCGTTAAGCGGCTGTCTTCGGCTCAGGTCATGATCCCAGGGTCCTGGGATTGAGCCCCGCATCGGGCTGCCTGCTCAGCGGGAAGCCTGCTTCTCCCCCTCCCACTCCCCCTGCTTGTGTTCCTGCTCTCGCTGTCTCTGTCTCTGTCAAATAAATAAATAAAATCTTAAAAAAAAAAAAGTAAAATTTAAACATTCAGACTACAAAGACAGATCTTTGAAATACTATCTAATTTAAAAAGAAAAAAGGGATAAGGGAAAAGAATGGAGAACACTACATGCCATTGATAAGGGAACAGAACCAGCATTAGTGAAACTGCTGGCTTTATTATAAGGACAAAAGAACAAAAAGAAAAAATATTCTATGATATAGGCTCTTCATGGGAAAGTTTTCTTACCTGCTGTGCAAATTCCACAATAATAGCCTTTGCTCGCTCCTCAAATTCATCTTTTGTATTCTTTTTTTGCTTCTTTAAAGTAGCAGCCACATCAGAATCGGGGCTCTTTTTCCAATCATACAACCTATCAATCTAGACAAAAATTTTTCGTTAAGAAACATCTTTAGAACATTCAGAACACTCAGGAATTAATTAAAGTTAAAACTCCTAAAAGTTCCTAATGTCTATTATATACATTCAGGAGAGTGTGAATTACTCAAATATTTTATTAAACCAAAAAGCTTGTATAACCCGCCTAACTGCATCCCCTCTTAAATTAGAAACTTCTGAGGTAACATGCTGCCCATCAGCCTCCAAACCAGTTCAGGAAAGGCTGCCATTTGTTTGCAAAAGATGAGATCTTAGAATTATCTTAGGACTATTACTGTATTTTGTTGGAATTCCAAAATGGTTCTGTTTAGTAGTCAGAAATAAGAATTACAGCAAGTATCATCACGAGGAAAATTATACACCAAAAAAATAGAAAATAAAAATTACATCCTATCTCAGAGAACAGCCCATTTTAATTGTTTTATTGCTCAAATTAGATTTACTCAGTTAAATAAGTCATGTATTTTCCTTCACTTTTCAAAACTGTGATAAATGGGTATAGGGAGGAAAAACTATTTAATAGTAAAAACAAACAAGCAAAATCTGTTTCCTCAGTCTAGGGCTACAATATAAAGAGGCTGCCTGAATCTGCATGCTACAAAGGAAAAAAATTAGTTAGTAGAAATAGACCCAGAAATGACAAAGATGTTATAATTAGCATATGAGGTCCTTAAAATAGTTATTATAAATATATGTGACTTTATAGGAAAAATATGAAACCTGTAGTAGAACTAAAAAAAAAAAAACCACAGAATATGAAAAAAAATTCACTGGACAAGCTTAACAGCAAATTATATATTACAAAAGAAAAGACTGAAAGCCTTGAAGATGTAGCAGTAAAAACTATCCCAAGGGAAGCATACGAAAAAAGCATGAAAGAAAACCTTGCTCACTTACAAAAAGTATCTGAATTTTTAAAATTTTTAAAATTGATGAATATATAAATTCAAAGATCTAAGAAAATCAAACTAAAGTAGGATAAACAAACTATTACATAATCTCAATGATGAACGCTTAAAAGTTCTTAAAAGCAAAGAAAAAGGAAGACACGTTCACACAGGGAAACAAAGGATAACTAAAGATAAAAGCCATAAAGCAATGATGAGGAAGGAAAAAAATATTTTTTAAACCTCTAATTCTATATCAAGTAAAAATATTCAGAAAATAATTTGACCTTAATGATATTAAAAGCACAACATACCTAAGCAAGTGCCTTTTTTTTTTTTTTTTAAGATTTTATTTATTCTAGGGGCGCCTGGGTGGCTCAGTTGGTTAAGCAACTGCCTTCGGCTCAGGTCATGATCCTGGAGTCCCGGGATCGAGTCCCGCATCGGGCTCCCCGCTCAGCGAGGAGCCTGCTTCTCCCTCTGACCCTCCCCCCTCTCATGTACTCTCTCTCATTCTCACTCTCTCAAATAAATAAATAAATCTTTAAAAAAAAAAAAAAAAAAGATTTTATTTATTCTAGAGATAGTGAGTGAGCACAAGTGGAGCAGAGGGAAAGGGACAAGAAGACTGCACTGAGCACAGAGTCGGACTCAGGCCTCAATCCAACAACCCTGAGAGCACAACCTGAGCGGAAATCAAGAGTCAGATGCTTAACCGACTGAGCTACCCAGGCGCCCCTAAGCAGTACTTTTAACAGTGTGCTAAACATACCCTTAAATACTTCTATTAGACAAGAAAAAATATCTGAAATCAACAATCTAAAATTCCACCGTAACTTAGAAAAAGTAGACATGAAAACCAAAGCAGAAAGAAGGAAATGATGAAATTAACACTGGATATCAATGAGATATAAAACAGACAAACAGTAGAGAATATCAATAAAACAAAGACCTGGTTCTCTGAAACACAAATTTCTATACGAATTAAAGTAAAAAACCAAAATAACCTGTACCTGTTTAAAAGAGATTCTATGCAGATGGGGCTTCCTGGTGAATTCTACCATAAACACTTAAAAGAAATTCTATCATTTCTATACAAACTCTTTCAGAAAATAAAGGAGGATATACTTCTTACTTCATCTTACAAGGCAACATTACTCTGATAACAAAACTAGACAAAAGACGTCACAGGAAAGGAAAACTATATAGCAAAATCACTCATGAATACAGACACAAAAATCATCAACAAAAACTTATCAAATCAAATCTGGCAATATATGAAAGAGAGAAAATACATCATGATCAAGTAGGGTTTATTCTAGTAATACAAGGTTGGTTTAACATTTAAAAATTCAACAGTAATCAACAAATGGTGCTGGAACAACTGGACATCCACACGCAAAAAAAAAAAAACTGAATCTAGACATAACACAGGCCCTCCATGTTACAAAAATTAACTCAGAATAATCACAGACCTAAATGTAACATACAAAACTCAAACTCCTAGAAGAAGAGAAAATGTGATGACCTTGGCTGTGGTGAGGACTGTTTAGATACCACACCAAAGGCATGATCTATGGAAGAAAGAATCCAATAAGCTGAACTTCATTAAAATTAAGAACCTCTATGAAATAAAGAGTGAGTCTAGAGAGTAAAATAAGAAGCCAGACTGGGAGAAAACATGTGCAAAAGACATCTGATAAAGAAGTTGTATCCAAAACATATTAAGGACTCTTAAAAAATAAAACAATCCAATTTAAAAAAGGGCCAATGAATTTGAAACCTCAGAAATGGCAAATAAGCACATGAAAAGATGTTCCACCTCTTATAGAACATCTTAAGGAAACACAAATTAAAACAACGAAATACTACCTCATACCTATTAGAATGGCCAAAATCCAAAACAGAATACGAAATGCTGGTCAAGATGTAGAGCAACAGGAATTCTCAATCACTGCTGGTGGGACTGCAAACTTAAAACCACTTGAGAAGAGTCTGGCAGTTTCTTCCAAAACTAAACACTATTACCATATAATCCACCATCACACTCGTTGGTATTCACCCAGAGGAGGTAAAGACATATGTCCACACACAAACCTGCACAGGGAGGTTTACAGCAGCTTCATTCATAACTGCCTAACTTGCAAGCAACCAAGATGCCCTTTAATGGATGAATGAATAAACTCTAGTGCATCCAGACAATGGAGTTATTAAGCAAAATGAATAATGAGCTAAAAGTAAAAAATGAGCTATTAAACCATGAAAACAGATGGAGGAAACTTTAATTCCTATTTTTAAGTAAAAGAAGGTGACCTGATAAAGTTTACTGTAGAATACTGTACAATACCAACTATATGACACTCTGGAAAAGGCAAAACTATGCAGACAGTAAAAAGATCCGGGACTTTTTTGCTAGGGATTGGGAGGTGGGGGAACAAACAAGCAGAGCAGAAAGATTTTCAAGGCAGTAAAAATACTCTATGATACCAAAATGATGGATACATGTCATTATACATTTGTCCAAACCCACAGAATGTACAACACCAAGAAGTAAACCATGGACTCTGGGTGATGGTAAGTCAATCTAAGTTCATCAATTATAACAAATCTATCACTCTGATGTGAGAGGGAAGGTGCTGATAATGGGGGAGACTGTGCCTGGGGGAGGCAGGGGTAGTGGGAAATCTCTGTACCTTCCCTTCAACATTGCTGTAAATCTTAAATGGCTCTAAAAAAGAAAAAAAAATAAAGTCTTAATAATAAAAAGTTAGTAAAGTCCCCTCAAAATATCAACGTTAGTTCATCTTACAGAAGAGAGGAAAAGCCACATCAATATCTCAAGAGATGTGGAATAGCCATCTGACAAAAATCAACAACTCATGACTTAAAAAAAAAAAACAAAACCACACAAGTAACACTTTAAACAACCTATGACTGACAGCATACGTAACGGTGAAAGACCAGCTACTTCCCCTAAGATGGGGCAAAAAGCAAGGTGTCTGTCATTACTTTTATTCAACATTGTTCTAGAACGTCTAGTTAGTGCAGTAAGGAAGAAGAAAATTTACAGAGCACACACATGAAAGTAAAACAGCTGTTACATGTGCAGATAATTGTGTAGATGGAAAATCCCACATGACCTACAAAATTCAGCTACTAGGCCTAACCAGTTAATTTAATAAGATCACAAGATTAAAAATGAATACATAAAAATCAACTATATTCCTATATAAAATTAAAACTAGAAATCTGAATTTTTAAAATGGTATTTACAATAGCACCAAAACCATGAAATACTACAGATAAATTTAGAAAAATATGTCCAACACATGGACAGGGAAACTACAAAATATCATTAAGAGAAAATAAAGAACTAAGTAAATGTAGAGATATCATGTTCACTTATCGGAAGACTCAATTTTGATAAAATGTCAACTCTTACAGAATTTATCTACAGATTAAATACAACCCCAATAAAACTTCCAGAAGGCTTTTTGTAAAAACTAAGAGGCAGATTCTAAACTTTATATGAAAATTCAAGGACCCTAAAATAACCAAAACAGTTTTGAGTAATGAAACGTTAAAGAAATGACCACTACCTGCTTTCAAGACATTACTATAAAACTATAATAATCAAGATAGGGTAGTAGTGGCATCAGGATGGATATATACGTCAATGGAAGAGAAGATAAATACCAAAAAGGGACACATATATACATGGCTTAATTAATTTTCAACAAAGATTCAAAAGGAATTCAATGGAGAACTTCTGGTCTAAGATGGCAAGATGTAGGAAGACATTGAACTTACCACCTCCATGGACACACCAAATCTACACCTATTCACAGAGCACTGATCCTGAAGAAGAACGAAGAGCTAACTGGAACAGCTTCTGCACAACAAAGACCACACAGAGAATGGCAAGAAAGAGGAAGACACAAAGAGAACCCCCATCCACAACACTGCGACCTGCTGTGTGGAGGGATAGTACTGAGGGACTGTGAGCAGATTCATCTGCCCTGGGGTACAGAAAAAAAGCTGCGGTTTGAAAGGACAACTAGAATGTAAAGGAACCAGTTCTAGAACCCTAACAGCAGATGAACTGCTGAAACTCTCTCCAGGTACTGTCAAGAGTTACTTTCAAGTACCAAAGTTCACATTCCCCTCCACCCTGACAGCACAAACAGGGGCAAGGTCCAGGCACTCTAGCGGGCCCTCCACCTCAGTGAGCCCTGAGTCCCTAGCCCACACCAGCCCAAGCCATCCCATCAAGGTGGCTCCAGTGCAATGCATACCAGGACATGCCTGGCCAGCCCTCACTACAGGTCCAGCTGTCTCGTCAAGGTTACACGAACACAAAGCACCCTAGAGCACTCCAGGCCCACACCACTTTGGCTCCAGACACTTACCAGGGCACCCCTGGTGTAGAGCATGTCAGAACCTCCAAACCCACACCAGCTTAGACTCCAGACAACTTGCCAGGGAACCTCCTGCACAGAGTGCCCCAGGACACCCTTGCCCACACCCGCCCTGGCTTCAGCCACCACCAGGGTGCCCCTGCATGGAGAGCCCCAGGGCCCCTAGCTTGCATCCACTTCAGGTTCAGCTGTATTCCCAGGGTGCCTTTAGTATAGGACTGCCCCAGCCTGTGCCCACTCAGTTTCAGCTGTCCCGTCAGAGTGCTCTTTGCAAGGAGAGCCCCCAAGTCCCCTGGCTTACACCAACTTTAGCTTTAGCTGTGATGCTAGGGTGCTCTCTGCAAATACAGCCCTGCGACCCCCTGGCTTTTACCCATTTGACCTCCAGCTGCGCTGCCCTCTGGGTGGAGAGCCCCAGGAACACCCAGCTTGAACCTACTTCAGTTCTGATTATCATACCAGAGTGGCCCCAACATGGAGTGTGCCAGGACCCACAGCCCACAAATACCACAGCTCCAGCCAGCCACCCAAACTCACCAAGCACATTCTACACAGGAACCCATACACAACATCACTCCCTCTAGTTGAGGAGAAACAGCTGTTCCACCTAATTCATACAAACAGAGGAAGAAATAAAAATGAAATGACAAAAGAATATACTCCAAACAAAAGAACAAGACAAAACCTCAGAAAAAGAATTAAATGGAGATAAGCACTATCTATGCCTGATAAAGAGTTCAAAGTAATGGTAATGAAGATGCTCACTGGACTGGAGAGAACCATGAATGAACTCAGGGAGAACTTCAAAAAAGACATAGAAAATATAAGAAAGAACCAATCAGAGTTGAAGAATACAATAACTGAAAGGAAAAATACATTAGATGGAATCAACAGATTTAAGGATGCATAAGAAGGGATCAGTGATCTAGAAAACAGGGAAATGGGAAGCACCAAAGCTGAACAGAAAAAAAAGAAAAAGAAAAAAAATGAGGATAGATTAAGGGATCTCTTAGATAATATCAAGCAAACAAACATTCTCTTTATAGAGGTCCCATAAGGAGAAAACAGAGAGAGAAAGGGGCAGAAAACTTATTTCAGGAAGTAATAGCTGAAAACTTCTTTAGCCCTGGGAAGGAAACAGACATCCAGGTTCAGGAAGCAGAGAAAGTTCCAAACACATTGAAGCCAAGGAGGTCCATATCATGAAACATAGTTAAAATATCAAAGATGAAAGATAAAGAGGGAATTTTAGAAGCAGCAACTAGTTATATGCAAAGGAAACCTTATAAGGCTCCTATCAGCTGATCTGTCAGCGGAAATGTGCAGTCCACAAAGGAGTGGAAAAAAAACTACAACCAAAAATATTATACCCAGCAAGGTTATTCAGAATTGAAGGACAGATCAAGAGTTTCCCAGACATACAAAAGTTAAAGGAGTTCTTCACTACCTACACCAGCCTTACAAGAAATATCCAAGAGACTTCTATAATTGAAAAAGAAAAGGCCATAATAGAACAAAATTATAAAAGGAAAAAAAGACTCACAAGATAAAAAGATGCAAAATATAACAACATATATTTAAAATGTGGAGGAAGTAAATAAAAATGAAGTTCTTTTAGACTATGTTCAAACGTGACTGACCACCAAATTAATATACACTGCTATATACTCTGGATGTCACAAGTGAACCTCATGGTAACCACAAACAAAAACCCGTAATAGACACACAAAAGAAATTCAATCATGACACTAAAGAAAACCATTAATCACAAAAGAGAGCAAGAGAAGAAGAAAGGAAAAAGAGAACTACAAAAACCAGAAAGCAAGTGACAAAATGGCAATAAGTACCTACCAATTAATAATTACTTTAAATGTAAATGGTCTGAATGCTCCATTCAAAAACAAAGGGTGACAGAATGGTTAAGAAAAAGAACCCCTTTATATGCTGCCTACAAGAAACCCACTTCAGTCCTAAAAACACACAGAATGAAAGAGAAGGGATAGAAAAAAGCTATTCGATGTGAACAGAAGTGGAAAGAAAAAAAAAAAAAGCCGGGCAGCAATGCTTATATCAGACAAAGAGACTTTAAAACAAAGACTATTACAAGAGACAAAGAAAGGCACAAATAATAAGAAAGAAATCAATCCAACAAGAAGATCCACAACTGTATTTATGTACATAAAGCTGGAGCACCTGAAGACATAAAGCAATTATTAACAAAAATAAAGGGCAGAAACTGCAAGTAATAACAAGAACAGCAGGGGGCTTTAATACACCCTTCACCTCCATGGATAGATCATCCAGGTACAAAATCAATAAAGAAAGAGTGTAAGCAAATGACACATCCAACCAAATGGACTTAACTGACATGTATAGTATGTCCTGTGCAACAACAAAGGAATATGTTCTTTTCAAGTGCACATGGAACATTTTCCAGGAAAGATCACGTTACGCCACGAAACAAGTTTCAATAAACTAAGACTGAAATCATATCAATCCTTTCCAACCAAAACAGTATAAAAATATAAATCAATTACAAGAGAAACACTGGAAAAAACATGTGAAGGCTAAACAACATGGTACTGAACAACCAGGGGGTCAATGACGAACTCAAATGAAAATGAAAACACAACAGTCTGAAATCTTTGTGATATAGTGAAAGCAGTAATAAGAGGAAAATTTGTAGAAACACAGGCCTATCTCAAGAAAATAAACAATTTAACCTTATACATAAAGGAACTGGGGAGACACAACAACAGCAACAAAAGCCCAAAGTTAGTAGAAGGAAAGAAATAACACACATTAGAGCAGAAATAAATGAAAGAGACTATAAAAACAATAAAGAAGATCAATGAAACCAAGAGCTCATTCTTCACAAAGAAACAAAATTAATAAACCTTTAGCCAGACTCATTGAGAAAAAAAGGACTCAAAATCAGAAATAGAAGTTACCGACACCACAGAAATACAAAGGACTAGGAGTCTATTACAAAAAATTATATGCAGGGATCTGCCCTCAGCTCAGGTCATGATCCCAGGGTTCTGGGATCGAGCCCCGCATCAGGCTCCCTGCTCAGGAGGGAATCTGCTTCTCCCTCTGTCCCTCCCCGTTTGTGTGCTCTGTCTTGTGCTCGCTCTCCCTCTCTCAAATAAAGAAAATTAAAAAAAAAAAAATTATATGCCAACAACTTTGACAACTTAGAAGAAATGAATAAATCATTAGAAACATACAACCTTCCAAGACAGAATCAGGAGGAAACAGAAAATCCAAACAGACCAATTAATTGCTAGTAACAAAACTGAACCAATTATCAAAACAGTCCCAACAAACAAGTCTGGAACTTTTGAAGCCAAGTGGCTTCACACGTGAATTCTATCTAACACTTAAAGAATAGTTCATACCTATTCCTCTCAAACTATTCCAAAAAACAGAAGAAGGAAAATTTCCAAATACATTCCATGATGCCAGTATTACCCAAATTCCAAAACAAGACAAAGACACTACAAAAAAAGAAAACTGCAGGCCAATGTCTCTGATGAACACAGATGCAAAAATCCTCAACAAAACATGAACAAACCAAATTCACCAATACACTGAAAACAATCATTCACCACAATCAAGTGGGATTTATTCCAGGGTTGCAAAGATGGTTCAATATCTAAAATCAATCAAAGTGATACACCACATTAACAAAATGAAGGACAAAAGTCCTAAAATCACCTCAATAGATTCAGAAAATGAATCTGACAAAAACCAATATCCATTCATGATAAAAACTCAACAAAGTGGGTTTAGAGGGAACATACCTCACATAATAAAGGCCATATATGACAAACGCACAGCTAACATCATACTCAATGGTGAAAAACTGAGAGCTTTTCCTCTAAGACTGAACAGGGCAAGAATGTCCACTCTTGCCACTTTTATTCAATACAACATGGGAAGTCCCAGCAGTAGCAATAAGACAAGAAATAAAAGTCATCCAAATTGGTAAGGAAGAGGTAAAACCATCACTGTTAGTGTTATGACAGGATAATACATATAGAAACCCCTAAAAACTCTACCAAAAAATGAGTAGAATGCATTTATTCAGTAAAGTTGGAGGATACAAAATTAATATACAAAAATCTCTTGCATTTCTATACACTAATAATGATAGTGATAGATAATAATAATTAAGTAGGAGAAAGGCAAGTTAAGAAAACCATCCCATTTTACAGTTGTGCCAGAAAGAATAAAATACCTAGAAACAAATTTAATCCAAAAGGTGAAAAACTTGTACTCTGAAAACTCTAAGACACTGATAAATGGAAGATGACACAAACAAATGGAAAGATATACCACACTTGTGGACTGAAAGAATACTGTTAAAGATGTCCATTCTACCCAAAGCAATTTACAGATTCGATGCAATCCCTATCAAAATACCAACAGCAATTTTCACAGAACTACAACAAATAATCCTAAAATTTGTATAGAATCAGAAAAGACCCCAAACAGTGAAAGCATTCTTGAGAAAAAGAACAAAGCTGAAGTTATCACAATCCCAGATTTCAAGCTATAGTACAAAACTATAGTAATGAAAACCAGAGTGGTACTGGCACAAAAAGAGACACAGTTCAATGGAACAGAACAGAGAGCCCAGAAATAAACCAGTGCTTACAGGGTCACTCTATTACAAAAGTGAAAGGAATATACAATGGGGAAAAGACAGTCTCTTCAATAAGTGGTTCTGGGAAACATGGACAGCCACATGTAAAAGAATAAAACCAAACCACTTTCTAACACCATACACAAAACAAACTCAAAATGCACTGAAGACCTAAATGTAAGACCTGAAACCATAAAACTCCTAGAAGAGAACACAGGCAGTAATTTCTCTGACATTGGCTGTAACAACACTTTTATGTCTCCTAAGGCAAGGTAAACAAAAATAAAGATAAACTATTAGGACTACACCAAAATAAAAACCTTTTGTAAAGTTAGGGAAACCATCAACAAAACAAAAACACAACCTACTGAATGAGAGAAGATATTTGCAAAGGATATATCCAATAAAGAGTTAATGTCAAACATATACAAAGAACAAACACAACGCAACATGCCAAAACACAAATTATAAATAAAACAATGGGCATAGAACCTAAATAGACATTTTTCCAAAGAAGACAAAGAAATGATGGCCAACAGACACATGAAAAGATGCTCAACATCACTAATCATCAGGGAAACAAAACCACAGTGAAATACCACCTTATGACAGAGTCAGAGTGGCTAGTATCAAAAAGACAATAAAAAAACAAGTGCTGCTGAGGATGTGTAGAAAAGGAACCCTGTAAATTGGTACAACCAATCAATGTGGAAAACAGTATGCAGATTCCTCAAAAAACTAAAAATAGAAATACCATTATGATCCAGTAATCCCACTACTGGGTATTTACCTAAAGCAAGCGAAAACACTAATTCAAAGAGAGAGATGCACACCTATGTTTATTGCATCATTATTTACAATAGCCAAGATATGAAAGCAACCTAAGTGATCACTGATAGTTAAATGGATAAAGATGTGGTGTGTACACACACATACACACACACACACCCCCCAGAGTATTAGTCATAAAAATGAAGGAGATCTTGTCATTTACAACATGGACAGAACCAGAGGATATTATGCTAAGTGAAATAAGCCTGACAGAGAAAGACAAATACTATACGATTTCACCAATACGTGGAATCTAAAAGGAAAAAACAAAATAAAGCAAAAACAAGCAAACAAGTAGAAACAGACCCATAAACAGAACAAAGTGGTTATGAGAGGCAGGGCGGGGGGGGGGGGCATGGATGAACCGTGGAGGGGAGTAGGACATGTAGGATTCCAGTTATAGAATATATAAATCACAAAAATAAAAGGTACAGTACACTGTTAACAGCACTGGACAGCAACAGATGATAGCTACATTTGTGAACACAGCATAATGTGTATAGTTCAATCACTATGTTGTACACCTGAAACTAATGTAACATTGTGTCAACTGTACAGCATTATAAAAAAGAAATCAATGAAGTATAATCTTTTCAACAAAAGGTTTTGAACCGGATTTTCATGTGGAAAAAAGTGAAACTTGATCTTTATACTATGCACAAAAATTAACAAAAAATACCACAGATCTAAATGTTAAATAAAATTATGAAAATGGTTAAAGACTACTTATAAAGAGAACATAAGAAACACAAATTATAAAAAAAAATTTCTCAGGGCACCTGAGTGCCTCAGTTGTTAAGCGTCTGCCTTCGGCTCAGGTCAAGATCCCAGGGTCCTGGGATCAAGCCCCACATCAGGCTCCCTGCTCAGCGGGAAGCCTGCTTCCCCCTCTCCCTCTCCCACTCCCCCTGCTTGTGTCCCCTCTCTCGCTGTGTCTCTGTCAAATAAATAAAATCTTTAAAAAAGAAAAAGAAAAAAGGGGTAGGCTTACTGTAAAAGAACATGAGTGAGCATTCTGGGAATATGGAGATGGTTTATATTCTGATGGTGGTGGTTTTATGTGTATATAAATTTGTCAAAATACACTTAATTGTCTACAGCCACCCTGAGCGCACCCGATCTCATCTGATCTCAGAAAATACACTTAACTTAGCATAAATACATATTGTTATATGAAAGTTACACTAGGATATGTGTTTAATCACAAAAATTTAAGAGGCATGTTTTCATATTAATTCTTCAGGGGAGCTTACCTTATTGAGTGCAACAATGAAGGGACATTTTTTAGATTTCAGAAGGTTAATAGATTCAATTGTCTGGGGCTCCAAACCATGCATAATATCAACAACTAAAATGGCAATATCACAAAGAGAGCTTCCTCTGTTTCTTAGATTACTGTTGAAAAGAGGAAAAGATGCATAAATAGAAATCTTGAAATTACTCTTTTAAAGAAACAAATGTTTCTTTGTAAAACCTAAACGAAAAAAACAAAATGAAGCACATGCATTAAAAATTTAAGTGCCATTAGCCCTTAACTTGCCAAATGCTTATCTGACATAGTGAACTGACATCAGCTGGAATAAGTTAGTTCCAGAAGTTACTCCAGTATTTCTGCAAATTGTATTGGCCAAGTTTTTTGCACTAAGGAATACAGCTAAGAGGCAAGAGAATAAATTCCACGTATAATGGGTTTCACAGGAGATAGACCAAGTATGTATTAGGATTTGGTCTTTCAAAGTAGGAAAGATCTCTATAAAAAACAGGTATACTTGGGGCGCCTGGGTGGCTCTGTCATTAAGCGTCTGCTTTCGGCTCAGGTCATGATCCCAGGGTCCCGGGATCGAGCCCCACGTTGGGCTCCCTGCTCAGCAGGGAGCCTGCTTCTCCCTCTCCCACTCCCCCGCTTGTGTTCCCTCTCTTGCTGTCTCTCTCTGTCAAATAAAATCTTTAAAACAAAAACAAAAACAAAAAAACAAGTATCCAAATAAATTACTACTTATTCAGTAGGCACAGATGATGATTGGTAGCTACAGGGACTACAGATCTTAAAATACTACCTCAATGCTGCCTAATCAGACTTTCCCACTCACTGAACTTTTAGATTTAATGGTTTTAGTAGTTTGTTTGATGCCAAATAACGCAAGTTGCTCTTACCTGAAAGACTCATGCCCAGGAGTATCAATAATGAGCATTCCTGGAATTCGTACGTTCTCTCTATCAAACTAGAAAAGGTGGGGAAAAGTAGAGAGCTTAAAGTCAAAGCAATGGAAGTTTCTTTATAAAAACAATTATTCAGCCAAGAAAACTTAAAAACATCACCACTTTCTTTTCTAAATAAATGGTTTTACTACAGTCAGTGAATCAACCAGCAAAGCACAATAGTCAATATTTTCATTAATCAAAAGGAGTTTGCAGGGGTAATGAAATGAGAAAATATTCTCTTTGTTAAGGTCATAAAACACAGTGTACTCTAATTCTGAGCAGATTATCAATAAGTAACAAATGACAACAGTCGTCTGAGAGTGATTATAAAAAGGTAACATGCAAGAAGAGGTTCTGACAACTTGAAAAATGTATCTGGTCCAACTTTAAAGCAATTTTAAACTTTGAAAAAATATCCTAAAGTGTGTTTTAAAGAAAATTTACTACACCAACCTAAAATATTAAAGAAAGACTGCTTTATTTAAATAACATCATAAACACTTGACTTTCTGGACAAAAGTTCTTTAATGAATGGAAAAAAATTACAGCATGCCTGATACGGACATTCTCTTTTACCCTAAAGAGTGGACTGACCAACAAATCTCTCACATACACGATTTTTTTTACTTGCTTATCTATACTTTGTTAATCTTCAAGTGATTTTTCAAAATCTTATCTCCTGATCTAGGTCAAAATGATTCAAATGTAAAACATCTCATATTTGCATTCTGACGATCTTAAATCAACATTCATTGAGCACCATAATTACTTCCACTTCAGTGTCTGGAATACAAGCAATTATAATTGTCATATAAAAGTTATCCTGAAAACTTTAATACAGACCTAATAAAAATCATGCTCTTTAACTGTGTTGTAAAGTAACACCAGATTTCAAGTTCTGGCAACTAGAAGAATTAGCTATTATAAATCCTCAATGACTAACACATAGAAATATCAGATAAATTACAACCAAGATAAATTTTAAATTATGAATTTGAAAAACTGTAATTTAAGAAAACTGTCCTAAAATAAAGATTTTAAATTACATACTCAAATAGAACTGAAAAATTTCCACATAACTGGAAAACTGACCCAGAACAATCAACCCCAAAATGCAAAAAGGCCACATTACTTATAAAAGGATGAAAACCAGCTTATGATCAAACCTGAAAGGCAATATTTTATGTGAGAAGAAACGCAAGTAAGCTTTAAGATATTTAAGGAAAGAAAATGTCAATCAAGGATTTTATATGTAGCCAACTAACTTTCCAGGGTGAAGGCCACAAAGTAGGTATGCAATATTCAAAAACTCAGAGTATTACTCCCCTTACTCCTTCCTTAGGAATCTACCAGAAAACAAGCTTCATAAAATACAATTTCAACCAAACCACCCCCCTCCAACCACCACAACCAATTGGAGACAAACTCATAGACCCTTTCGATATATAAAACTAAGACCAAAGAAAGAATAAAGGGAGATACTAGCATATAATAATTTGTGCTCTGTGTGTCAGTTACCAGTTTTGTTACTCCTTAGTTCCAAATTTACCTTTTTTACCTGCTCTGTGATAATGGAACTAGGGAATTTTTACAAGGCTCAGTTCCAAAACTGGAGCACCGTATGTATAAGATGAGCCTAAAACATCCTGCTACATCAGACTCAAGGATGCAACCAAAGACTACTAAAACTGAATCAAAAAGACTCAGGAGTCAATCACTGGATGAAAATGAGACTATATCACCACAAGAATAAATGAATTAAAACACAGTAAATATGTTAATTCATGAGTTTATAGTAAAACAAAACCAAACCACTCTTTATTAACATGGATAAAGGGCTTGGAATAACCACATTTTGCAACCTCTAACACATTAAAAGGTAGAGATTACTTTAAAAATTCCTTGTGAGTAGAAGAGTGTTTCGATTGGAAAGGGACCTAACAGAGGTCTTCTTGAGGTAAGGGCCAAGGTTCTATCTCCTAACACAGGTGACACAAAAGTATTTGCTTTATAATGATTCATTAAGCTTTACCTTAATCTCATGTGATTTTATTTATTTTGAATAAACTGAATATCTCCAATGCAGAAAATATTAGGGAGATAAAGAAAATACAATCACAATGTGATTGAAGGAAAAGAGGGTGGGGGAGGAAACAGTTTTTCAACATGGAAATCTACAGGGAAAGTGTTAAAACATGCAGGGGAACAATATACTCTAACTTCAAAATAGCATTTGCCTTTGGGAGCAAGAGGAAAGGAAATGAAAAATGAGGGCTCCTATAACATCTAATGTTTTCCTTAAAAAAAAAAAAAAACTCAAGTAAAATTGAACAAAATGGCACAAGTATTAATTATGAATAGTGAGCATATGGATCTTTATACTATTCTTTTTTTCTGTACCTGAAATAATTTATACCTTAATTTCTGTTAGAGATTAAAACACAACAAATACAGCGTACTTACATTTTTAATCATCTTAGTCTGTTCGTTAATAGCTTCCAGGGGAACATTGGTGGCCCCAATTTGTTGCGTAATGCCGCCTGCTTCACCATCTTGTACATGTGTGTGACGAAGCTGGGATGAGACAGCAGATTCAGATTTGTATTTTGAAATATAAAAAGAAGAAACAGCAGTAAGAAAGTAGCAACCTATTTAATGTAACAGAACTGCCTATCTGTGCTTTGGTTTCTATTAGCTTTTTATAAGGTATCATTCACTTACTTAAAAAGTTATATGCTAACAATATTTTCTTACTTTATCTAGAATTTTTGTCTTCCCTGTGTCCACATGTCCAAGTACACAAATAACAGGAGCTCTTAGCTTTTCTGTATTTACATTTTTACTATGTTCAAGTCGCCGTTTCTAGGAATAAATAAAAAAAAAAATCACAAAATTATTATTTCAAATCATTACTGTCCTTTAAATTATGTTGCCTTGGCAAGAGAATGCCACAACCATCATCCAAGCTTTTTGTTAACTTAACTATACGTAATTGCATTTTACAACATAACCTTTACATTCTAATTCCCATTACAGTACCTTCGAACAAAGAGAAAGCTGTTAAATAAATTTCAGGACAACAATGTTAAATATGAGTAAAAATAGTGTGAAGTTTTGGCTTCAACTTTCTGAGCACTTTTGTACATTGCTTATTTAAAAGAAAAGTGATCTTGTATTCCATTCAGTACATATACAATACATCGTCTAGCTTATGTGAGGGTTTTTATAAAAGGAGATATACTCTTGCATTCGAACAATTTCATTAGAACTTCAAAACTATAAAATTTTTTTTTTTTAAGATTTTATTTAATTATTTGAGAGAGAGAGAAAGAGTGCCCGCGAGTGCACAAGCAGGGGGAAATGGCAGGCAGAGCAGGCAGAGGGAGAAGCAGGCTCCCACTGAGCAGGGAGCCTGATGAGGGACTTGATCCCCAGACCCTGGGATCAAGGCAGGCACTTAACCAACTGAGCCACGCAGGCGTCCCAAAACTATAAAATATTTTAAAGCAATATATTTTTAAACTTTATCCAGTGTACAAACACTCTAAAACCTTTCAATTGAGAGACGGTTTATTTAATCCCCGGCCTAAGATGTCCAATGACATTTCCTACCTTCTTAAGATACCACTCATTAGGCATGACAAGCATGTCCTTGCATCACAATGCATTTCTCTTGTAGCATTTATCTAGATACTTCAGCTTTCTAAGAACCAAACAAAAACACACATGCCAGCAGCAATTTGAAATGCCAACTTTTCAAGTACAGTAAAGCTGGCATTCAAATGAGATAAGACTTTCATCAAAATTCTGAAGTAATTTCCAAAACATCTTCCATCTAAAAACCATTTTTGTAAAATTTCTTTACTTTCATTTCTACCACTAGACACTGGATCTTTCTACAGAAAATGGAATGAAAAAACATTTTGGAAGGTCAAAAGTCAGATGTGAATATTTACTAACAAGGAGTAGTACACAAGAGCTTTATATTCTATGACTCAAATGCAAACATCATGACCTTAGCTAGGATTTGATTATGGTTGAAAATGGCCTTTTTCTCTCACACTTGGTGTAGCATTAAAATTTTCTGGAGGGCAATGCAGTATAGACTTTAACTCAGAAATTCTACCTGTAAGTATCTGTCCTGAAGCAATGACATAAGCATACAGAAATGCATGTGTACAGCAGTGTTCGTTCACTGCAGTACTGTAACAGCAAAAATTAGTAACCACTTAATCATCTGTAGCTGGGATTTCTTAATGAATATTTCCTCAATCCCAGGGCTGAAAACTATCTGGTTGCATAGAATCACTTAGATACCCCTATCCACAATGGAGATTCTTACTGAGGAAGTCTGGTATGGATTTTAGAAAATTATACGTAGCAAGGTTTTGGAACCATGAAATTTGTTATGGACTTAATTTTCTCTCTCCCAAATTCATACACTGAATCCCTAACTCCCAATGTGACTGTATTTGGAGATAGGGCCTTTGAGGAGGTAATTAAAGTTAAATGGGCAGGCCCTAATCCAATAGGACAGATGTCCTTACAAGAGGAGAAATAAGAAAAATCTCTCTCTGGGCATGCATGGAGTAAAGGCCATATGAAGACTCAGTGAGAAAGCAGCCATCTGCCACCAAGAAGAGAGCTCTCACCAGGAAACAACCCTGCTGACGCTTTCATCTTGAACTTTTAGCCTCAATAGCTATCAGAAAATAAATCTCTATTGTTTAAGGCACTCAGTCTGAGGAGATCAAAAAGATAGAAAACCTTTCACTAGTTTGACCGGGGGCGGGGGGGGGGGGGAGCCACAGATCACCAAAATTAGAATCAAAAGAGACACCACTACTAACCTTACAGAAATGTAAAGGATTATAAAAGGATACCATAACTCTGAGAAACAAACTGAGGATTTTCGAGGGGAGGAGGAGGGGGATGGGTTAGCCCGGTAATGGGTATTAAGGAGGGCACATATTGCATGGAGCACTGGGTGTTATATGCAAACAATGAATTGTGGAACACTACATCAAAAACTAATGATGTACTGTATGGTGACTAACATAAAATAATAAAATAAAAAAAAGATACCATAAACTTTATACTCACAACTTAGATGAAACACAATAGGTTAGAAAGACAAAAATTACTGACAATGACTCAAGATGAAAAAGAAAATATGACAAAGAGATAACAATATAACAAGTAAAGAAACTGTATTAGAAATTTATAAGTATTCGAAAGACAAAAGCTTTGTTAGTTATTTTGCCAAACACTTAAAACCGGAAAAACAATCTTTCAAAACCTCTTGCAGGGGCGCCTGGGTGGCTCAGTCGTTAAGCGTCTGCCTTCGGCTCAGGTCATGATCTCAGGGTCCTGGGATCGAGCCCCGCATCGGGCTCCCTGCTCGGCAGGAGACCTGCTTCTCCCTCTCCCACTCCCCCTGCTTGTGTTCCCTCTCTCGCTGTGTCTCTGTCAAATAAATAAATAAAATCTTCAAAAAAAAAAAAAAAAAAAAAACCTCTTGCAGAAAAAAAGAGGAAGGAACACTTCGTGACTAAACCTAGGAAGCTAATTTTAAACTGACACCAAAGCCAGACAAACAAAACAAAAGAAAGTTACTGATCAATATCCTCATGGGTATAGATCACAAAAACCTCAACAAAATATTACAAACCAAATCTAGTAACATATACAGAGGATTATACCAGGATCAACTGGGATTTATTCTAGGAATGCAAGGTTGGGCTTAACATTTGAATACCAATACATCATACATTAATACAAAAAAAGAAAAAAGAATTTCAATACACCTAGAAAAGGCACCCATTTCCATTCATGATATGAACTTTCAACAAATTGAAAATGATAAAAGGCACTACAACACCACAGTTAACAGTGAAAATCTGAATGCTTTCTCCACAAAGATTGAAAACAAGGCAAGTACGTCTGCTCTTACCACTTCTACTCAATAATGTACTGTTCTAGCCAGGGAAATCAGGCAAAAAAAAAGAAATAAGCAGCAATGAGATTGGAAAGTAAGAATTAAAACTGTCTTTAATAGAGGACATAACAGTGATTATAAGAAATTCTAAGGAATCCATAAAAAATTATTAGAAAAATATTTCAATATAGTTAAAGGATATGAGATCTATAAAACTCAATTGTATTTCTTTATACTAGAAATGAAAAAATTTTTTTAATTTGTGAACCCATTTTCAATAGCATCAAAAACAATAAAATACCTAGTAATAAATTTAACAAAAGAATTACAAATCTTAAACTGGAAACTATGAGACACTACTGGAAGAAACTGTAGAAGATCCAAATGAATGGAGAATCAGCCTATTTCATAGACTGGAAGATTCAATATTATTAAAATAAATGATAATTCTCCATAAAGTTGATCTACAGATTCAACACAATCTCCATCTAAATCTGAGCAAGTTTTTTGCAGAAATTGACAAGGTGACCATAAAATTTATATGGAAAAGCAAGTGACCTAGAATAGCCAAAACAAACTTGAAAAAGAGTAACAACATTGTAGAACTTATATTTGCCTACCTCAAAACCTATTATAAAGCTATAGTAATGAAAACAGTATGGTACTGGCATAAGAACAGATAATACAGATGATGAAACAGAACGGAAAGTCTGAGATCAGATCAGAGATAGAGCTAAAGATACAGGAAACTAAAGGTAGAAATTTAGAAAAAAAAATGAGGACAAAATATTCATGACCTTGGGTCAGACAATGATTTCTTTAATACAACACTAGAAGCGTGCTCTATAAAAGCAAGTTTTGATAAAATGGATGTTAACAAAATTAAAAATTTATTCACTTCAAAAGAAACTTAAAAAAATGAAAAGAACTCTCACAACTCAATAAAAAGACAAATTACAAAATTTAAAAATCGATGAAAATTTGAATAGATGTTTCACCAATGAACATACAAGAATGGCCAAGAAGCACATTGAGAAATGCTCAACATCACAGAAATGCAAATCAAAATCACAGTAAGATATACTATTTCATATCCACTAGAATGACTATAATTGAAAAGACAGATGTTGACAAGTATTAGTGAAGATGCAGAGAAACTACTAAAACCCTCAACTGGTGGGAATCTATAACTGTGCCACTCTGGAAAATAGTTTAGCACTTTCTGAAAAAGTTACACAAAAATTTACCATATGATCCAGCAATCTCACTCTTAGGAATATATAAAAAAAAAAAAAAACGAAAACACATTTCCATACAAAGGATTATATGCAAATGTATATAGTAGTACCATTTACAATAGCCAAAAACTGGAAACAACTCAAATATCCTCTAATTAGTGATGAGATAATAAAATATGGTATACTTATAGAACACTATTTGGCAATAAAAATGAACAAAATTCTGATACAGCTATAACCAGAGTAAGTGAAATAAGATAGACATAAAAGACCACATAATATATGACTGAAATTTATAGCAGTCCCCTCCTTATCCAGGAGGTAATACATTCCAAGACCCTCAGTGGATGCCTGAAAATGCAGACAGTACAAAACGCTACATATACTATGCTTTCTCCTATACATATCTAAAATAAATTTAGGGATGCCTGGGTGGCTCAGTCGGTTAAGCATCCGACTCTTGATTTCAGTTCAGATCATGATCTCAGGGTTGTGAGATCAAGCCCTGCAGCGGACTCTGTGCTGGGCATGGAACCTGCTTAAGATTCTCTCTCCCTCTCCCTCTGCCCCACCCTCCTAAAAAAAAAAAAAAGTTAAATTGATAAATTAGGCACAGTGAGAGATTAACAATAACTAGTAATAAAAAAGAACAATGATAAGAATATACTGCAGAAAAGTTATGTGAGGGGCGCCTGGGTGGCTCAGTCGTTAAGCGCCTGCCTTTGACTCAGGTCATGATCCCAGGGTCCTGGGATCTAGCCCTGCATGGGGCTCCCTGCTCAGCAGGAAGCCTGCTTCTCCCTCTCCCACTCCCCCTGCTTGTGTTCCCTCTCTCACTATGTCTCTCTCTGTCAAATAAATAAATAGAATCCTTAAAAAAAAAAAAAAAAGCTACATGAATGTGATCTCAAAGTATCTTATTGTACTGTACTCACCATTCTTCTTGTGATGATGTGAGATTATAAAATGCCTATGTAATGAGATGAAGTTAGTGAATAATATAGTGTTAGGCTACAACTGACCTTCTGACAATACAAGAGAAGGAGGATCATCAGCTCCAGACTGCAGTTGACCATAGGTAGCTGAAACCATGGAAAGCAGAACTGTGGATGGGTGGACTGGGAGAGTGGGGGTGAGAACTGTTGTATATGTGGGGCTAGGAACAGGGAATGACTACAAATTGGGACAAGAAATCTTTTTGAGGTGATGAAAATAAAGTTGAGTTGTGATAACAGATGCACAACTCTACAAACTTACAAAATATCACTGAATTGTACACTTAGAACGCATCAATTCATTAGTACCTAAATCATATCCCAACAAAGCTGCTTAAAAATTTGCTGGGTGGGGCACCTGGGTGGCTCAGTTGGTTGAGCGACTGCCTTCGGCTCAGGTCATGATCCTGGAGTCCCAGGATCAAGTCCCACATCGGGCTCCCTGCTCGGCGGGGAGTCTGCTTCTCCCTCTGACCCTCCTCCCTCTCATGCTCTCTGTCTCTCATTCTCTCTGTCTCAAAAAAAAAAAAAAAAAATTTGCTGGGTGAAGAGGTCCAGAGCATACTGTTATGTGGAAAAAAAGAAAATATTGGGAAGCACGGGTGGGCTCAGTCAGTTAAGCGTCTGCCTTCAGCTCAGGTCATGAGCCCAAGGTCCTGGGATTGAGTCCCCCAATGGGCTCCTTGCTCAGCGGGGAGCCTCCTTCTCCCTCTGCCTGCCACTCCCCCTGCTTGTGCTCTCCCTTCTCTAATAAATAAGTAAATAAAATCCTTAAAATATATATATATCTAAAAAATTTATTATCTTAGTTTTAATTAAACATTTTAAAAAACTTGAAGCTCATGTACAGAACTATAACACAAGTCTGGGAAGTGAGATAATGGGGAAACTTCTTTCTGCATTATATCCATTGTTTTTATTTTTTTATAAATATTTTTATTTATTTATTTGACAGAGAGAGACACAGTGAGAGAGGGAACACAAGCAGGGGGAGTGGGGGAGGGAGAAGCAGGTTTCCTGCTGGGCAGGGAGCCCGATACGGGGCTCGATCCCAGGACCCTGGGATCATGACCTGAGCCAAAGGCAGATGCTCGAAGACTGAGCCACCCAGGTGCACCAATACCCCTTGTTTTTAAATCTTCAAACACATCACACATGGGTAGAGAGTAAGGGAGTTGGCTTGATTAGGTAGGTGCTGTGGGAAGCAGCAGTTACAACAGGGAAGAAGGGAGGGGAATGCCACTGGTATCTAGTGGGTGGAGGGCAAGGATGCTGCTTAACATCCTAAATGAAGAGGACTGTCCCACAACATAATTATATGGCCCAAAGATATCAATAGTGGCAGGGGTGAGAAATCCCAACTTACAACAATAGATTTTCTTAGTCCTTTAGAAATTCAGAAAATGTATCCCTTTTAATAGACTTTACAGAAGGATTAGGCAAACATTGATATTTAAAAATATATAGGTTATTTAAAAAAAAATCAATTAAAAAACTGAAAATTAGAATTCTAAATGAAAATATTTTTTAAAAAAAGAAAGCTAAAATCGTTTATAGCTTTGAAATACTTTAACATCCTTAAGCAAACCAGTTTTTAGTATATTATTTATACTAAGCTGACATAATTAAAGAAAACTCTCAAGTCTATTGCATTAAGTAGGAAAAATATAGTAAGCATGCTAGGTATGTACACTTTGCTAAATAGAAAGATGCCTCGGGGGCGCCTGGGTGGCTCAGTCGTTAAGCATCTGCCTTTGGCTCAGGTCATGATCCCAGAGTCGTGGGACCAAGCCCCACGTTGGGCTCCCTGCTCAGCGGGGAGCCTGCTTCTCCCTCTCCCACTCCCCCCTTGCTTGTGTTCCCTCTCTCGCTATCTCTGTCAAAAAATAAATGAAATAAAATCTTTAAAAAAAGATGCCTCATTAACCCACCAGATTTCAATAACTAGTCATCAGATGCCTCACAGTGACTAACTTAAAATACACAAGGCAAACACCAGTTTAACCCTTTAGGACTACAGGGTATATGCTCAGAGTATCTCTGCATACCCTTAAACAAACATTTAAAGAGCACATCAAAATTTGGAGAAAACAAACAAAAACAATAAAGCAGTATACCATTCTGACTTAGATGAGGGAGTAAGGTGCTTAGGTTAGATCAATGTCAAAGACCCAATGTCCAACCCAAGGTCATGAATATTTTGTCCTGTTTCCCCCCGCCCTAAATTTACACCTTTAGTTTCTTTTATCTTTAGCTCTATCTCTGATCTGTTTTAAGATAACTTTTATATATGATTTGGGGTCAGAGACTAAACTCATTTTTTACTAATTTAACTGGCATCATTGGTTGAAAAAGCTATCCTTTTCCCACTGAATTGCTTTGGCATCTTTGAAAAATCAACAGGTCAGGAATATAAGAATTTTTGGACTTTCAGTTCTGTTTCATCATCTGTATTATCTGTTCTTATGCCAGTACCACACTGTCTTTAGCTCAGAGAACAGTTCTAATGATCCCAGATGAGAAGCTGGGAGGAAAGGAGTACAGAGAAAGGGGAAAATAAATACCTCAATCCTCCGTTTGGCTTTGTCATAAGCCCTTTCTTCTTTAGTTCGATCATCATCAGAGTCGTATTCAGATTCTGAACTCATTTCTTTACTTGGTTTTTTATCTAACATTTTCCCTGCATCCTTCTCGTCGGACACCTTTTCATCTTCTTCATCACCTTCACTGCCTTCACTCTCTCCTTCCTCTTCCTCTTCCTCTTCACTCTCATCTTCTTCACTCTCTTCTTCCTCCTCCTCCTCTTCCTCCTCAGGATTTTCTTTTACTTCTATATGCACTGTGTTCTCTTCTTTCAGGAAAAAGAGATTTGAAAGTTAAAAATGGAGATTTCCATCAACATTATAGAGACCTTAAAGGGAAAAATACTACTAAGGGTGCACGAAGTATGGCAGTAATATTATAAAACATCATGAATGCTAAACTGTTTTCATGCATCATAAATGTAAAGTGTTGGTCACATACTTGCTACAATGCAGACTGCCATTTAACAGTAAAAACTTAATATGTTACTGATCCAGGCTATAAGACAGAACAAGAACTAAGGGGGGGGAACACAACACTTAAAATTTCTTTCAGTTGGGGTCATTTGCCAATTCTGCACTTGATCTCAGCCAAAAGCCTGAGAAGCAATGGCCATTTGGAGGAGGCAGCTTAAAGGTGAAGCAGTGCTTAGGGGTCCAGGCACTGGGTCTATTAAAGACTCAAGGGGACAAGGTGGAAAGACATTGGGTAAAATACTTATTGTGGAATGAAATCCCAAAGAACTGAACACTAGCAGTTAGAATGAATAGGTAATAAACAGGACCTCCCCATTACTGGCCAATCACCTCCAGATTCTATCAATTCTAAATCTAGAATAAGATGATTCAATATTGCTAGTTCATTCAGACTCCTGGTGGATGTACACATAAATTCTCTCTGGAGAAAGAAAAACACCATACCTGATGTCAAATTATTCCTAGTTTTACAAGTATACTATCCAGCACAATATATGAAAATAACAAGCGACGTGGAAAAATTATGTACATGATGGAAGACAGCAAGCCCCAAAATGAGGGATGCCTGGGGCGCTCAGTTGGTTGAACATCCAAAACTTGGTTTGGCTCAGGTCATGATCTAAGGGTCATGAGATTGAGCCCTGAGTTGGACTCTGTACTCAGGGGGAGTCTGCCTGAGATGCTCTCTGCCCCTCCCCCCTTACACTCCCTAAAATAAATAGTCTTTTAAAAAATTTGAAAAATGACTATGTTTCTAACATCTAGGGAGCAAAAGATTAAAAAGTTTAGAAAGTAGAAACCTATAAAAAATAGTTAAATGGAGTATCTAAAACTAGAAAATACTGGAAACAAAATTAAGAACCCAAAAGCTGGGTTTAACAGGGGAGTAGAAACAGCTTAAAGCTAGTGAACCAGAAGACAGATAAGAAACACTCTAGAATGAACCAAGGAGACTCAATTAGGTGGAAAGCATGAAAAGAAATGAAACACTGATATAGTAAGAAGACATATCATAGACATAACTAGAATCCCTGAGGAGAATAATGGCTCATAACACTGCAAAATCGATAAAAACATAAAACCATGCATTGATAAAACTCTATAGGCAGAATTAATAAAAGAAAATTGACCCTGGCCACATCATATTAAAACCGTTGAAAACCAAAGGCACATGAAAACTTTAGGTTGATATCTGACTTCTCAACAGAAACAATGAAAGGTAACACAACGGAATAATATCTTCAAAATGTTAAATAGAATTTCAGCAAAGAAGAGGAGGAACAAGATGGCGGAGGAGTAGGGACCTAAATTTCGTCTGGTCCCAGGAATTCAGCTAGATAGGGATCAAACCATTCTGAACACCTACGAACTCAACAGGAGATCGAAGAAAAGAATAGCAGCAACTCTCTGAACAGAAAAGGAACCACTGGGCGCCTGGGTGGCTCAGTTGGTTAAGCGACTGCCTTCGGCTCAGGTCACGATCCTGGAGTCCCGGGATCGAGTCCCGCATCGGGCTCCCTGCTCGGCAGGGAGTCTGCTTCTCCCTCTGACCTTCCTCCCTCTCATGCTCTCTGTCTCTCATTCTGTCAAATAAATAAATAAAATCTTTAAAAAAAAAAAAAAAGAAAAGGAACCACTTTCTGGAAGGTAGGATGTGTGGAGAAGTGAATCCAAGGTGATACAAGGGAAGACAGACAGCAGGGGAGGGGGCCTCCGTCAGCCACTACTGGCAAGTGATAGAGCAGCGGAGCACTAAATCGGAACTTTTAGAAGTCGGCTCCGCTGAGGGACGTCGCTCCAGTGGCTAAGTGGGGGGTGGAACCCTCGCTGGGACAGTGTGGTCTCAGGGCCCTCAGGATCACAGGAAGACTGGGGGTGCCTGAGTATGGCAGAGTTCCGAGGTATCGGAGCGGGGAAGCCGGCTGCAGAGACGGAGCCGAGGAGTGGGCTCTCAGCTCAGGGTTGCCATAAACCGTGATCCGCAGCACAGTCGGGCCACTGCTCCTCCAGCAGGGACCCAACAAGCGGCAGATCTGGGGAGACTCCCCTTCCTCCCCCAGGAGGAGCGACGCGGGAGCACACCGCAGGGATCTGCTGGGTTTAGAGACTCCACACAGGGTCGTGCCAGAGATAGAAACGCTTGGTCACAGGCCGTGTGAGCACGGAGTGGGGCCGGAGACCGGAGAGACGTAAGTGACTGACTGCTTTTCTCTGGGGGCGCACTGAGGGGTGGGGCCCGAGCTCTTGGGTCCTCCAGGGCGGAGACTGGAAGTCCACCATTTTCAGTCTCGTCCTCCAAAGCTGTACGGAAAGCTTGCAGGGAACAAAAGCTCCAGAGAGCAAACCCGAGCAGATTACTTAGCCCAGCCCCTGGCAAGGGCAGGGCAGTTCCGCCTCCAGAAAAGACATTTGAGAACCACTGCAACAGGACCCTCCCCCAGAAGATCAGCAAGAACAGCCAGCGAAGACCAAGTTCACTCACCGATCAATGAGAACAGCAGAACTCCAGCACTAGGGGAATACAGCACACAGAATTGATGGCTTTTTTTCCCATGATACATTAGTCTTTCAAAGTTAATTTTTTAATTTTTTTCTCTATTTTTTTTAATTTCTCTTTTTCCGTTTTTCAACAAACATCTTATCAATCCCTTTTTTTTTTTAAACCTTTTGAGAGTCATACTCTATCACTTCATTGTAGTTAACCTTATTTTTTGTGTATATATATATAAGTTGTTCTCTCTTTAAAATTTTGGGATACAGTATGTTTCTTCTAAGAGACCAAAATATACCCTAAATCTCTAGTGTATGGCTTTGTTCTAGTCTCCTGCCTGATCACATTCTCTCCCTTTTTTTTAATTAATTTCTCTTCTTTCTTTTTTTTTCTTTTAAAGATTTTATTTATTTGGGAGAGAGTGAGAGAGAGCATGAGAGGACAGAGGGTCAGAGCGAAAAGCAGATGCCCCGCTGAACTGGGAGCCGGATATGGGACGCTGGGATCATGACCTGAGCCGAAGGCAGTTGCTTCACCAACTGAGCCACCCAGGCGCCCTCTCTTCTTTCTTTCCTCAACCAACTTATCTTATCAAATCCTTTTATAAAATCTTCTATAATTTTCATCTTTACACTCATATTCCATCCCTTCATCGTATTTACCCTTATTTTTGTACATACATAAGATTTTCTTTCCTTAAAATTTTGGGAGGTAGTTTCTTCTAACAGACCAAAATATGCCCAAAATCTAGTGTGTGGCACTGATCTATTCATCAGCCTGATCATATTTCATCACTTTTTTTTTCTTTTTCTTTCCCTTTCTTTTCCCTAAATCTTGTGATTGGTTTAGTGTATATTTTTCTGGGATCATTGTTACCCTGTTAGCATTTTGTTCTCTCATTCATCTGTTCTCCTCTGGACAAAATGACAAGACAGAAAAACTCACCTCAAAAGAACAAGAGGCAGTCCTGGCTGCCAGGGACCTAATCAATACAGACATTAGTAGGATGTCGGAACTAGAGTTCAGAATGACGATTATAAAGATACTGTCTAGGCTTGAAAAAAGCATGGAAGATACTAGAGAAACCCTTTCTGGAGAAATAAAAGAACTAAAATCTAACCAAGTCTAAATCAAAAAGACTATTAACGAGGTGCAATCAAAAATGGAGGCTCTAACTCTAGGATAAATGAGGCAGAAGAGAGAATTAGTGACATAGAAGACAAAATGATGGAGAATAAAGAAGCTGAGAAAAAGAGATAAACAACTACTGGATCACAAGGGCAGAATTCGGGAAATAAGAGATACCATAAGACGAAACAATATTAGAATAACTGGGATCCCAGAAGAAGAAGGAGAGAGAGGGGCAGAAGGTATATTGGAGCAAATTATAGCAGAGACCTTCCCTAATTTGGGGAAGGAAACAGGCATCAAAATCCAGGAGGCACAGAGAACCCCCCTCAAAATCAATAAAAATAGGTCAATACCCTGACATCTAATAGTAAAACTTACGAGTCTCAGAGACAAAGAGAAAATTCTGAAAGCAGCTCGGGAGAAGAGATCTCTAACCTACAATGGTAGAAACATTAGATTGGCAACAGACCTATCCACAGAGACCTGGCAGGCCAGAAAGGACTGGCATGATATATTCAGAACACTAAATGAGAAAAATATGCAGCCAAGAATACTATATCCAGCTAGGATGTCATTGAAAATAGAAGGAGAGGTAAAAAGCTTCCAGGAAAAACAAAAACTAAAGGAATTTGCAAACACGAAACCAGCCCTACAAAAAAATATTGAAAGGGGTCCTCTAAGCAAAGAGAGAGCCTAAAAGTAACAGAGACCAGAAATGAACAGAGACAATATACAGTAACAGTCATCTTACAGGCAATTCAATGTCACTAAATTCATATCTTTCAATAGTTACCCTGAATGTAGATGGGCTAAATGCCCCAATCAAAAGAAACAGGGTATCATGATTGGATTAAAAAAACAAACAAGAACCATCAAATGCTGTCTGCAAGAGACTCATTTTAGACCCAAAGACACCCCCAGATTGAAAGTGAGGGGGTGGAAAACCATTTACCATGCTAATGCACACCAAAAGAAAGCTGGGGTGGCAAGCCTTCTATCAGACAAATTAGATTTTAAACCAAAGACTGTAATAAGAGATGAGGAAGGACACTATGTCATACTTAAAGGGTCAATCCAACAAGAAGATCTAACAATTGTAAATATCTATGCCCTAACATGGGAGCAGCCAATTATATAAGGCAATTAATAACAAAAGCAAAGAAACACATCGACAACAATACAATAATAGTAGGGGACTTAAACACGACCCTCACTGAAATGGACAGATCATCTAAGCAAAAGATCAACAAGGAAATAAAGGCTTTAAATGTCACACTGGACCAGATGGATTTCACAGATATATTCAGAACATTCCATCCCAAAGCAACAGAATATACATTCTTCTCTAGTGCCCATGGAACATTCTCCAGAATAGATCACATCCTGGGTCACAAATCAGGTCTCAACCGGTACAGAAAGATTGGGATCATTCCCTGCCTATTTTCAGACCACAATGCTTTGAAACTAGAACTCAATCACAAGAGGAAAGTCAGAAAGAACTCATATCCATGGAGGCTAAAGAGCATCCTACTAAAGAATGAATGGGTCAACCAGGAAATTAAAGAAGAATTAAAAAAAATTCACAGAAACAAATGAAAATGAAAACACAACTGTTCAAAATCTTTGGGATGCAGCAAAGGCGGTCCTAAGAGGAAACTATATAGCAATACAAGCCTTTCTCAAGAAACAAGAAAGGTCTCAAATACACAACCTAATCCTTCACCTAAAGGAACTGGAGAAAGAACAGCAAATAAAGCCTAAACTCAGCAGGCAAAGAGAAATAATAAAGATCAGAGCAGAAACCAATGAAATAGAAACCAAAAGAACAGTAGAACAGATCAACGAAACTAGGAGCTGGTTCTTTGAAAGAATTAATAAGATTGATAAACCCTTGGCCAGACTTACCAAAAAGAAAAGAGAAAGGACCCAAATAAATAAAATCATGAATGAAAGAGGAGAGATCACAACCAACACCGAAGAAATACAAACAATTATAAGAACATATTATGAGCAATTATATGTCAGCAACTTAGATCATATGGAAGAAATGAATGCATTCCTAGAGACAATACCAAAACTGAAGCAGGAAGAAATAGAAAACCTGAACAGACCCATAACCAGTAATGAAATTGAAGCAGTCATCAAAAATCTCCCAACAAACAAGAGCCCAGGGCCAGATGGCTTCCCAGGGGAATTCTACCAAACATTTCAAGAAGAATTAATACCTATTCTGAAACTGTTCCAAAAAATAGAAATGGAAGGAAAACTTCCAAACTCATTTCATGAGGCCAGCATTACTTTGAGCCCAAAATCAGACAAAGACCCCAACAAAAAGGAGAATTACAGACCAATATCCCTGATGAACATGGATGCAAAAATTACCACCAAAATACTAGCCAATACGGTCCAACAGTACATTAAAAGGATTATTCACCACGACCAAGTGGGATTTATCCCTGGGCTGCAAGGTTGGTTCAACATCCGCAAACCAATCAGTGTGATACAATACATTAATAAAAGAAAGAACAAGAACCATATGATCCTCTCAATAGATGCAGAAAAATCATTTGACAAACTACAGCATCCTTTCTTGATTAAAACTCTTCACAGTGTAGGGATAGAGGGTACATACCTCAATATCATAAAAGCCATCTATGAAAAACCCACAGCGAATATCATTCTCAATGGGGAAAAACCGAGAGCTTTCCCCCTTAGGTCAGGAACACGGCAGGGATGTCCACTATCACCACCGCTATTCAACACAGTATAAGAAGTCCTAGCCACAGCAATCAGACAACAAAAAGAAATCAAAGGCACCCGAATCAGCAAAGAAGTCAAACTCTCACTCTTGGCAGATGATATGATACTTTATGTGGACAACCCAAAAGACTCCACCCCAAAACTGCTAAAACTCATACAGGAATTCAGTAAAGTGGCAGGATGTAAAATCAATGCACAGAAATCAGTGGCATTCCTATACACCAACAAGACAGAAGAAAGAGAAATTAAGGAGTTGATCCCATTTACAACTGCACCCAAAACCATAAGATACCTAGGAATAAATCTAACCAGAGGCAAAGAATCTGTACTCAGAAAACTATAAAATACTCTTGAAAGAAATGGAGGAAGACACAAAGAAATGGAAAAACATTCCACACTCACGGATTGGAAGAACAAATATTGTGAAAATGTCTATGCTACCTAGAGCAATCTACACATTTAATGCAATCCCTATCAAAATACCATCAACTTTATTCAAAGAAATGGAACAAATAATCCTAAAATTTTTATGGAACCAGAAAAGACCCCGAATAGCCAGAGGTATGTTGAAAAAGAAAAGCAAAGCTGGTGGCATCACAATTCCTGACTTGAAGCTCTACTACAAAGCTGTAATCATCAAGACAGTGTGGTACTGGCACAAAAACAGACACAGAGATCAATGGAACAGAATAGAGAGCCCAGAAATGGAACCTCAATTCTAGAGTCAACTAATCTTCGACAAAGCAGGAAAGAATGTCCAATGGAAAAAAGACAGTCCCTTCAACAAATGGTGTTGGGAAAACTGGACAGCCACATGCAGAAGAATGAAACTGGACCATTTCCTTACACCACACACAAAAATAGACTCCAAATGGTTGAAAGACCTCAATGTGAGACAGGAGTCCATCAAAATCCTAGAAGATAACACAGGCGGCAACCTCTTTGACCTCAGCCGCAGCAACTTCTTCCTAGACACATCGCCAAAGGCAAGGGAAGCAAGGGCAAAATGAACTATTGGGACTTCATCAAGATAAAAAGCTTTTGCACAGCAAAGGAAACAGTCAATAAAACCAAAAGACAACCAAGAGAATGGGAGAAGGTATTTGCAAATGACATATCAGATAAAGGGCTAGTATCCACAATCTGTAAAGGACTTTTCAAACTCAACACCCAAAGAACAAAGAATCCAATCAAGAAATGGGCAGAAGACATGAACAGACATTTCTGCAAAGAAGACATCCAAATGGCCAACAGGCACATGAAAAAGTGCTCAACATCACTCGGCAACAGGGAAATCCAAATCAAAACCTCAGTGAGATACCACCTCACACCAGTCAGAATGGCTAAAATTAACAAGTCAGGAAACGACAGATGTTGGCGAGGATGCAGAGAAAGGGGAACCCTCCTACACTGTTGGTGGGAATGCAAGCTGATGCAACCACTCTGGAAAACAGTATGGAGGTTAATCAAAACGTTGAAAATAGAGCTACCTTATGACCCAGTAATTGCACTACTGGGTATTTACCCCAAAGATACAACTGTAGCGATCTGAAGGGGTACGTGCACCCCAGTGTTTATAGCAGCAATGTCTACAATAGCCAAACTGTGGAAAGAGCCAAGATGTCCACCGACAGATGAGTGGATAAAGAAGATGTGGTATATATATACAATGGAATGTTATGCAGCCATCAAAAGGAATGAAATCTTGCCATTTGCAACAACGTGGATGGAACTGGAGGGTATTATGCTGAGCGAAATAAGTCAATCAGAGAAAGACATGTGTCATATGACCTCACTGGTATGAGCAATTCTTAATCTCAGGAAACAAACTGAGGGTTGCTGGAGTGGTGGGAGGTGGGAGGGATGGGGTGGCTGGTGATGGACATTGGGGAGGGTATGTGCTATGGTGAGTGCTGTGAATTGTGTAAGACGGATGAATCACAGACCTGTTCCTCTGAAACAAATAATACATAAGTTAAAAAAAAAAAAAAAAAAAGATAGCAGGAAGGGAAAAATGAAGGGGGGGAATCAGAGGGGAGACGAACCATGAGAGACTATGGACTCTGAGAAACAAACTGGGGGTTCTAGAGGGTTGGGGGATGGGTTAGCCTGGTGATGGGTATTAAAGAGGGCACGTACTGCATGGAGCACTCAGTGTTATACGCAAGCAATGAATCATGGGACGCTACCTTAAAAACTAATGATCTAATGTATGGTGATTAACATAATAAAAATAAAGAAAAGCAAAAATGGAATGCCTCACTAACAGGTTCATACTAAAGGAAATTCTAAAAGGTATTCTTCAGGCAAGAAGAAATGATCTCAAATGGAAGATCAGAGATCAAAAAAAAATGAAATACAACAAAGAGCTGACAATACGAGTAAACTTAAGCCAAAACTTAAAAAAGAGAATTAAAATAAATGGGAATAACAAACTGAGGAGTGGATAAATTTGCTCATGTATTCTACGGTCTTTGCATTGTCTGGAACGAGGGTATTATTAGACAGTAATAAAGATCCATGTTAAAAGTCTCTAGAGTAATGACTAAAAATAAGTGGGAAAGTATACAACTTCCAAGCTCATGGAAGGACGAACATAGAGAATTTTAAAAAAAAGGCGGGGGGGCGGGGGAAGTGCCTGGGTGGCTCAGCCAGTTACAGCTCAGGACATGATCCCAGGGTCCTGGGATTGAGCCCCGCATTGGGCTCCCTGCTCAATGGGAAGCCTGCTTCTCCCTCTCCCTCTGCTGCTCCTCCTGCTTATGCTTTCTCTCGCTCTCTCCTGCTCTGCCAAATAAATAAATAAATAAAATTTTAAACAAAACAACAATCCCAAGCATGGTTAGAAAGGACAAAAAAAGAAACAGAACCAGTAAGGACTAAATAAGATAACAAATACTCTTCACTAATTACATAAAGGGTTAAATGTAATGGGCTAAGTGGTCTAGGTAAAATACTGACTGACAAACTGGATTTAAAAATCTCAACTATGTGCTAATCAAGGAGACAGATAAAGTTAAGAATAGAAAAAAATCATGTAAATCAAAGCTATGTCACTGTATCAACATCAGATAAAGTATGTTTTAAGGCAAAAAGCATTGTGAGAAATAATTAAAACAAACAAAAAAACCACAAAAACAGAAATAAAAAATATAAATAAGACACAATAGAATAGTAAATCAATGAGTCAAATTCATCAAAAAAATATGAGAGTGTATTTACCTAAAATTTATCAAACAAAACTAACAGAGCACAGGGAGAAATAGACAATCCACAATCATGGCAGATTTTATCTCACTACTCCCAGTAACAGAGAAGGCAGTCCAAAAAAAATCTCAGATTAAAAAAGACTTGAACAAAATGATGAGCAAATATGACCAAATACAGTTTACCCTTGAACAACATGGGGATTAAGAATGTCAATGCCCCCATGCAGTTGGAAATCCATGTATAACTTTTGACTCTTCAAAAATTTAACTAACAGCCTACTATTCATAAGCCTTGGTAATAACATAAACAGCTGACACATAGTTTGTATGTGTATTACATACTGTATTCTTATAATAAGCTAAACCAGATAAATAAAAATGTTACGAAGAAAATCTTAAGGAAAATATATTTACAGCATCATATCAAAAAAAATCTGCATGTAAGTAGACTCCTGCAGTTTAAACCCATGTTGTTCAAGGGTTAACTCTACAGAGAACAAGGCACACAACTACTGTAGAATATAAATTCCTTTCAATCATATATTAAACACAATAATCAACCATGTGCTGGGTTGTAAATTAAGTCTCAACAATTTCAAAAGATAGAACCATGTATATTTTCTGATCTCAATGAAGTAACAAGAAAATAATTAGAAAATCCCTCTTTTGTAAATTAAGAACTACACTTCTATCAATCAGGTAAAATACATTAAAATGGAAGTTAAAAATATCAGAACTTATGAAATTTAGGTAAAGAAATGCTTAACAAAAAATTTAGTTTTAATAACATGTATTAGATGTTGGCGAGGATGTGGAGAAAAAGGAATCCTCTTGTGCTGCTACTGGGAATGCAAACTGGTGCAGCCACTGTGGAAAACAGTATGGAGTATCCTCAAAAAATTAAAAATAGAACTATCTTGTGATCCAGTGATCACACTACCAGGTATTTACCCAAAGAATACAAAAACACTAATTCAAAGGATTACATGCACCCCTATGTCTATGGCAGCATTGTTTATAATAACCAAAATATAGAAGCAGCTCAAGTGCCCACAGACAGATGAAGGGATAGAGAAGATGTGGTGTATATATATACAATGGAATATTATTCAGCCATGAAAAAGAATGAAATCTTGTCACTTGCAGTGACATGAATGGAGCTAGAGTATAATGCTAAGGGAAGTCAGTCAGAGAAAGACAAATATATGATTTCACTCATATGCAATTTAAGAAACAAAACAAATGAGCAAAGAGCAAAAAAAGAGAGACAAACTAAGAAACAGCCTCTTTAACTACAGAGAACAAACTGATGGTTACCAGAGGAGAAGAGAGGTTTGTGGCAGGGGGGGGGCGGGGGGGGGGGGCGGGGATTGGTTAAATAGGTGATGGGAATTAAGGAGTGTACTTGTCCTGATAAGCACCATGTTATATATGGAATTGCTGAATCACTATCATACACCTGAAAGTAATATAACAATGCATGTTAACTAACTAGAATTAAAATTAAAACTAAAAAAAAAAAAAAAAGTATTAGGGAAAAAACCCTGAAAAACCAAAAAACCAAATATCCATCTCAAGAAGTTAGGAAAAACCCCCAGCAAACTAAAACCAAAGAAAGTAGATTTTAGTAATAGAGGACAGAAAGTAATAACAAAGAAAAATTATTTATTCATATTGATTAGGTACTATTCACTTGTATCACCTTTGTATTATATTTCAAGTTAAAGTGTTTTTGTAGGCTAGCTTTAATAACCTAACCCCATTTAAAACATCACTCTGAAAAAATGTATTTTAAATCCTAGGAGCCCCTGAAAAACCATTTATTCATAAAATGAGGATCCACATAATCAGGAACCATGGCAATGGAGAGATCTGAAACTGGTTTTTATTCCCAGAAATGTTTATATGGCTTTCATAATCAGAAGACTGACTATTCCTTTAAATACACACACCTCTAATAACCATTAGATTTATCAATGCATACTTATGAGCTATTCACCTTTTTCTCTCTCTTCATCACTGGCCATAGCTTCCCAATCATCCAATCCAGCATCTTCAGTTTCTTCTTCCTCTTCTGTAAATAAATGTTTTTGTTAAAGACATAGAAATCATCTAGAAATAGGAGCTTGCTTTTAGAAAAAAGTAGAAAATTATGCTGACACTAAAAATACTTTAATTATGCAAAAACATACAATTTCGTCATCTTTGGAACTATTTTCTCAGTATAGCTACATGTTATAATTTAGTATTACCAAATGCTGCATAATTTCCTAGCATTTTGAATACACCAAATTAAACTTAAACCAGATTTCATATTTGACATAATTAAAGTTTTAGAAACTCAGACACTGAAATGTTCTGTTAGATTCTGAAAAGGGTAGATGATTGCACTCAGTTCTTTTTTTTTTTTTTTTTTTTAATTTTTTTTTTTTATTCTTATGTTAATCCCCATACATTACATCATTAGTTTTAGATGAAGTGTTCCATGATTCATTGTTTGTGCATAACACCCAGTGCTCCATGCAGAACGTGCCCTCCTCAGTACCCACCACCAGGCTAACCCATCCTCCCACCCCCCTCCCCTCTAGAACCCTGTTTGTTTTTCAGAGTCCATCGTCTCTCATGGTTCGTCTACCCCTCCGATTTCCCCCGCTTCATTCTTCCCCTCCTGCTACCTTCTTCTTCTTCTTCTTTTTTTTTTTTTTCTTAACATATATTGCGTTATTTGTTTCAGAGGTACAGATCTGAGATTCAACAGTCTTGCAAAATTCACAGCGCTTACCAGAGCACATACCCTCCCCAGTGTCTATCACCCAGTCACCCCATCCTTCCCACCCCACCCCCCACTCCAGCAACCCTCAGTTTGTTTCCTGAGATTAAGAATTCCTCATATCAGTGAGATCATATGATACATGTCTTTCTCTGTTTGACTTATTTCACTCAACATAATACCCTCCAGTTCCATCCACGTCGTTGCAAATGGCAAGATCTCGTTCCTTTTGATGGCTGCATAATATTCCATTGTATATATATACCACATCTTCTTTATCCATTCATCTGTTGATGGACATCTTGGCTCTTTCCACAGTTTGGCTATTGTGGACATTGCTGCTATAAACATCGGGGTGCACGTACCCCTTCGGATCCCTACTTTTGTATCTTTGGGGTAAATACCCAGTAGTGCAATTGCTGGATCATATGGTAGCTCTATTTTCAACTTTTGATTGCACTCAGTTCTTGAGGAAAAATGAAATTTCACAATAGTCCCCCAACCTTAGCTATGATCTTGCTTTCTGCATTTTGTTACCCACGGTGAACTGCGGTCTGGAAGCAAATGATCCTCCTTTCCTTCTTCTAACATATGGTCAGAAGGTCAATGGTAGTCTAACATTACATCACAGTGCCTACATCATTCATCTCACTTCATCTAGTCACATGGGTATTTAACATCTCACATCATCACAAGAAGAATTAGTACAATAAGATATTTTAAAAGAGAGAGACTACACCCACATAACTTATTATACTATATTGTTCTAATTGTTCATATTATTACTTATTGCTGTTCATCTTTTACTGTGCCTAATTTATAAGTTAAACTCTATCACAGTTATGTATGTATAGCAGAAAACAGAGTTCAGTACTATCTGCAGTTTCAGGCATCCACTGGGGGTCTCAAAACATATGCCCCACAAATAAGAGAGGATTACTTACGGTATCTTCATTTTGATCTTTCAAACTTACATGTCATACCTAAGAATTTACTACTTATTTTATTGCTTTAACTTCTACAGCTACATAAAAATACTACTTAAATCATAGTTGGAGGTACAAAGCTACACCTCTACTCCAGTTGAAAATAAGAAAAGAATATCTGCTGACAATCCAAAAACATCCAGAAAGGTGTGATTTTGAATATTAAAGACTTAATATTCTCAACATTGACTCTTTTTACTGAAATCCAATAAAGCAAAACTATTCTCAAATCCAGGTGGGACAAGTGGTATTTGCTCCCCTGTAATAATTATTACTTGCCAACAAGTTTGGATAATCTTGAGGAAGAGGAAATGAATCAGGTACATGTACTGAAAATGTCCTTCTAAATTAGCAATTCTTTCCACTGCTATAAATGTCACCTAAAATAATGGACTGCCATTAGGCATATCAACCTGTATTTCTCCAATGTCATCATGCTAAGCTGAGTTGTGCCAGGTAAATGATCCTTTTATACTAAGAACAGGAGGGGAGAAAGAAGGAAAGGAACTATCAATATTTTTCACCAGTGTGGGTCAGTCTTGATATTCTTTTACTATTTATTCTGACTCCAAACTTTAAACAGTAGAGAGTCTCTTGATTTTGTTAACCATACATGTAGCTAGCTAGCCTCTGGCTCACCTATCAATATCTAGTCTAATGAATTAAAACAATGTTTATCTTTAAAAAAAAAAAAAAGCCAAATACTTTCTCCAACCTCAAAACACATACACACACAGAATGAATAAACTGAATCCTCTTACTGATTTAGTAAATAGAAGCTGACCTCTAAGGAGGTTTAAAAATGCCAATTTTTACAGTATTCTTTAAAAGTTGTCATTAAATGCTTCCAATTTGCTTCCAAAGGATTAAATAAAGAACTTCAGGTCTTCTTGGCACCACCAAAGATTTCTGACCCATAAATGAAAACATCAGAAAAAAATCCAAAATACTTTTACTCTGTCTACATTTTACTGACACTACTAAAAACCGATTCAAGTCTCAATCCTATTTTTTTTTTTTTTTTTAAAGTGGAGCCCAGCTTGGAGTTCGAACCCACAGGAGCTCAAACTCACAACCATGAGATCAAGACCTGAGCCATGACCAAGAGTCAGATACTCAACCTGGGAGGAATGAGCCTCCCAGGCGCCCCTAAACTTTTTCAAAATGGAAATGGAAAGAAATGGTTTAGAGAAAAGTATGAAGAATACCATCCTGCCAGATATTTGCTTTCCCCAAATACATGATGACTAAGACAATTTCTGACACATCAGTGCTATTTAATAGGAAGCAATTAGTCAGTGCTACTGGCCTGGTTCAGCAGGAGGTGGTGTCTCTTCCTTTTCTGGAACTCCTTGTTCTACAACTTCTACAGCAGCACATAATTCTATTGGTTCAGATACTGAAAAAGGGGCAGAAACCAAGTTAATAATACTTTTTCAGTGCAAAATTTCTGTTGGGATACTCTGTCAAGTACTGAATAAAAACCAGTAGTACAAACCTAAATTCTTTTAGTTTAGAAAATGTTTAAATATCAGTCATATATTTTACAGGAAAGAGTCTGCTCAAGGAACAATGTGAAATTACAAAAGGTTGAGAAGGAAAAGAAAAGTAAGAATGATCGTTAAGAATAGTTGGTTTGGGGAAGATCTAGATTTTTCAAACAAAAGCACTGTTCCATTAACCTGTCATTTAAATCAGTTGAGAATGATTAACAATAATAAGAAACAAGGTATAGGAAATAAGTTTCAATATATAATTCTGATTTGTGGTTTCTCTTTAAAAGATACTGTTTCGAAGGTTGTAGGGAAAGGCTAACAAAATTGTTTTTAAATCACAGGTCCCTTTGTATACAAACCTTCTTTATTTTCTAGCTGCTGTAATGTTTTTTTCTTCTTTTTATCTTCATAAACTGGCCTTTTCTTTGGCAAAGAGTCTTTTGATGGCACTTCAACACCTAAGGGATAAAAATGAAAAACTTTAGATTTATTCTATTTGTGTATCATCTAAGAAATGCTACTTAAAAAGATAACATTTTAGGGAAGCCTAGGTGGCTCAGTCAGTTAGTTAAGCATCTGCCTTCGGCTTAGGTCATGATCCCAAGGTCCTGGAATCGAGTCCCACATCAGGCTCCTTGCTCAATAGGGAGCCTGCTTCTCCCTCTGCCTCCCACTCCCCCGCTTGTGCTCTGTTCTCTGACAAATAATAAATCTTAAAAAAAAAAAAAAAGATAACATTTTATTCACCTCAGAGATACATACATTCATGGAAAAATCTCTTTTCTATAGAAGGAGTTTTAAAATTTATATAAACTAAAATACTACTTTCTTGGTGTACAGTTCTGGCACTTTTGAAAAATGTGTAGACTTATTAAACACAATGAAGATGCAGAACAATTCCAACACCCTGTGCTGTTCTATGTAATCAAACCGTATCTTACTTCCTTAGCCCTTGGCAACCACTGATCTGTTCTCTATCCCAAAAGATTTGTTTTTTCCAAAATGTCACAGAAATGAAACTTAATAGTCTGGGCTGTTGTCATCATAATGGATTTTAGAGTCATCCTGATTGTTATATGTACTAATACTTCATTTCTTTCTATTGCATTCCACTGTATGGATATATTACAGTTCCATTATTCTGTAGACAACTGAAGGACATTTTTTTTTTTCCAGGTTTTGACAATTATGAATAAAGCTTCTACGAACATACGTATTCAGTTTTCTGTGTGAACATTTCTCTGGGGTAAATATTTTGAGTGGGAATAATGGGACATTAGATAAATATATATTTAATTTTGTAAGAAACTGCCAACTGTTTTCCAAACTGACTTTACAGTTTTGCATTTCAACCAGTAAGGTAGGTGAGTTCCAACTGTCCTGCATACTTGCCAGAAAAAGGCAAGTTATTAAAATTTATGTATTTCAATAAACATGTAGCAATATATCACCGTGGTCTTAATTTGAATTGCCCTAATGACTAATGTTAAACATTCTTTTCATTGCTTATAGTTCTGTTCAAATCTTTTGCCCATTTTTAAATAGGGTTGTTGCTCTTCTTATTGTTGAATACTAAGTTATCTTCACATACTGTGTGTATTAATCCTTGTCAGATATGTGATTTTCAGGTATTGTCTTTGAATTCTCTCAGTGGTGTCTTCTGCAGAGCAAGTTTTTAACTGGACTTCCCAAATATGTTCCTTTTTTGAATTATGCTTTTTTAAGTTAAACTAAGCACTAACACAAGGTCACAAAGATTTTCTACTATTTTTCCCCTAAAGTTTTGTAGTTGTACATTGTAGATTTAGATTTACGATCTTTTTGAGTGAATTTTTATGTAATGCGTGAGATTTAAGACTAGGCTTTTGGGTATTCTGGGTTTTTGTTTTTGCATCTAGATACTCAACCGTTCCAACATCAGTTGTCGTCAACACTGTATTTTACTTATTAAACTGCCTCTTCCCCAAAACTGACCATATACAGACGATTCTATTGATCTATTTGTCTTTATTCCTGCTTTTGCCATTATCACACTACTGATTACCATGGCTTTATAGTAAGTCTTGAAATCAGGTATTTTGAGTCCTCCAAGTATGTTATTTCCAAAAATATTTTGGCCATTCTAACTCCTTCACCCTTTCATACACATTTTAGAAATAGCTTATAGATACTCACAAAATACCCGGCTGCAAGTTTGACTGGAATTGCACTGAATCTAGAGGTCATTTTGGAGAACTGATAATCTCAACAGTATCAAGTGAATGCAACATTTTTCCATTTATAAAGGTCTTTGATTATTTTCATGTTTTTATAGTTTTCAGAATATAGATCCCACAAATATTAGAATTATAATGAAGAAATCCAGTTTATTTGGGGGGGTGCTACTACAAATAATACTGTTTTGATTTTCAGCTCTTAATTACTAGCATACAGACATACAATTGGTATTTGCATACTGGTCCTATCTAGAACCTTGTTAATCTCACTTATTAGCTGTAGGGTTTTGTGTGTGTGTTTTTTTTTTTCAGTTCTAGATGCCATGATATTTTCTACGCAGGCAGCTATCATCTGTGAATAGAGTTTTACTTTTTCCAATCTGTATGCCTTTTACTTTTTTTTTCCTAATTACCCATGCTAGGATGTTCCAGTACAACACGGAATGATTGTGGTAAGAATGGACATCCTTGTCTTAATTACAATATTAAGATTTAGCATATATAATTCATCAAGTGCAATGGTTGAATATTTTTTTGTAGATCTCTTTTAGCAAAATAAGGAACTTTTCTATTTCCAGTTTATGAATTTCTATCATACATGGATGAATTCTGTCAAATGATTTTTCTTCATCTATAAGATGATCATGTAGTTTTTCTTCTTTAAATATTTACTCATTTTCAAAACTGAACCAGCCTTCATTCCCAGAGTAATCTTTATGAGTTTTGATAGTTTATGTCTTTTAAGGAATAGCCCTATTTTATCAAGCTTTTGAATCTATTAGCACAGAGCCGTTTACAATATTGCCTTATCATTTTAATACCTGTAGAACTGTAATGATGATATCCTTCCCCACGCTTTCCTCCTGGTATCAGTAATTTGTGTCTTGTCTCTTTTCTTCCTTAGTCGGTCTAGAAGTTTATCAATTTTATTGATATTTTCAAAGTACTAACTTCTGGCTTCAATGATTCCCTATTAGTCTTGTTTTATATTGCATTGTTTTCTGCACTTTTTTCTTTCTGCTTACTTTGCTCTACTATTTTTTAGTTTAAGATGGGAAGCTTAGACTATTGATTTGACCTTTTTTTCCTGAAGCAAGCATTTAATACTACAAATTCTCCTCTAAGCATTGCTTTAGCTGCAACCCACAAACTTTGATATGTTGTATTTTCCTTTTTGTTTTTTTTCGAATTCAAGATACTTTCTAATTTTCAGTAAGACTTCCTCCTGGACTCATGGGTTAGTAAGAAGTATAGTTTAGGGGTGCCTAGGTAGCTCAGTCGATTAAACGTCTGCCTTCGACTCACGTCATGATACCAGGGTCCTGGGATGGAGCCTGGCATCAGGCACCCTGCTCCATGGGGTGCCTACTTCTCCCTCTGCCCCTCCCTCTGCTCATGCTTGCACTCTCTCTCTGAAATAAAATCTTTAAGAAAAAAAAAAAAAGTTCATCTAATCTCGTAAGTACAAGTCAAACTACTCCATAAAACATTACTAAGATTGGCAAATTACTCTATCCCAATTTCTTCATGACTGCTTTTAGCATTCCAGATAGTTACCTGTCAAATCTGATATCTGGGTGCTAGTTGCACTCATATTTGTTCTCTAATTTCATCTAAAAAACTGTATCCCCAATTAAGAATAAAACTTTCTGAAATCTAAGTACTGTGTTTCTCTATATTTACTGCTCCCAGCTGAACATATAATGCATAATTAAGAGGTGGTCATACAGATCAGTTTAAATCTCAGCTCCATGACCTTGGGCAAGCTGTTAAAACTCGGAGTCTCTATTTCTTCACCTAAATGATGGGAATGAAAATACCTATTTTTATGAGAAAACAGACAATGTCAAAGGCTTATGACAGCATCAGTTACATAATACACACACAATAAATGGTACCTATTACTGTAATTATAGCATAAGCACCAAAATTACTGTCATATAAAAATCTGTGAAATATAAGAACAGGAAATTGAAACCTAATATATCCTTCTCAATGGAGCAGAGACACTATTTTAAATCATTTTATATGTCAAAAAATAATCAATTATATGTCCAGATTGTGGTCTCTAGACTAAAAGGAGCCGAGGTTCCTTGGATAAACAGGTGATTCCAGATCTAAGACAGAAAATGTGCAAGATAAACCTTAGATAACTTGTTGTGTTAGAAAGCAAGGATGGGGTCTAAGAATACTGTAGTCATGTAGAAAAACTCACAGGGACCAACGTGAATGCGCTCCTATTGGTCAAAGATGGGACAATTTGAATATAAAAAACATGAATGACTTCATGAGATAAACCATATCAATTATATAAAACCCCATTAAAAGAAAATGATATACATCCAAAAATCAAAATTATACTCATTGATCACCTTTGAAGTTGCTAAGACACTAATTTATTATCCTGAAAATTAATAAAGGATAAGAATTAAGCATTTATCCTGGCTTTCCTGCATGAACTACATTTCAGGGAAAGCTTTTCTTTAAAGATTGTAGCTAATAAGTACAAAAGAAATGACAGAATATCACAACTCTGCAATGATCACCAGCTGGTATTATTAGGCTGAATATTAAATTATTATTAGGAAAAGTCAGTGGAGTACTTATATAATGGACAAAGTTGCCAATACCTAAACCCAATGATCAATACTGACATCACTACAAGTGAGACATCCAGATCACATGCCTCCTAACATAAGGCAATAGGAAGTACACAGTACACTTGGAGGAAGCCAAGCTGCTACATCTAAGAAATTATAAGGGACAGAGAAGTATATCAGCCAACACCAGTAAAATGCCATTAGATAAATCCAGAATATGAGAAATTCTAAAGAATAATCCAGTATCTATGACAAAGGGCATGCCAAAAACAAGAATGGGTAGTGGTATCAGTGAGAGACAGACATATCAACCAAATGCAATGTGTGGATCTAATCTGGATCCTGATTTGAACAAATCAACTATTAAGAACATTTTGGAGATAAGGGGAAAAATTAAAAACAGAAAACCAGATGCTGTCAAGGAATTAATTTTGTTTTATGTAATAAATATAAACTCTTTTAACATTAAAAAAAATCCTTACTTGTTAGAGATACATACTAAAGCAAAATACAAGTAAAATAATATGGTGTTTAGAATACACTTTATAGAAGTCATCTCCCAGAATAATATAATTATCTTACCTATTCTTTACATTTTTTTTTTTTAAGTAAGCTGTACACCTAGTGTGGGGCTTGTAACTCATGACCCTGAGACCAAGCTGCATGTTCTACCATCTGAGCCAGCCAGGTATCCCTATTCCTTACATTATTATTTGACTTTTCCCACAGCATTTTCATAGGAATTTTCTGCCTAATTCAATTCTCCTTTTGACCATTACAGACCTGTAACTGTATGACAGAAGCTTCTAGACTGTTCAGTCAATTAAAAATACTACTTACCCTGAGCTTGTAAAAGTTTAAGGGTAGCTTCAGCTCTGGCTCTGGCTTCTCTCTGGGATTTAGTTAAAAGTTTCCCTTCTTTTTTTAAGCGTTCTTTTCTTTCTTTCTCTTTTTGCTTTTTCCTTTCTCTCTTTTCTTGTTCTAGTCTTTCCTGCATAAGAGTACATAAATAAGACAAAAATTGTATTGGCATAATTATAAAATTTAAATCTAAAGAACCCAAACTCAAATGTAAAGCTCTTGAGATACATGCAAAGTATTACATTAGGAATATCCAAATGAAAATATTTTAATGGCTGTACAAAATAAGTATTAATGTCACATGAAAGTAGACTAAGTATTGGCAAGGATACATAACCAATTTCTGCAACTGAAAAAATAAAGGTAGGATTTTCTGTATTGCTTCATCTTGTCTGTATCAAAATAGTAACTGAATTACCATACAACTATGACACTTTTAGAATTAGAAGGTTAAAGATAATTTACAGAGCAGAGACTTTTAAGTTAAACACAACTTCATGAACACATACCTCTTCTTTACGCTTAGCTTCTAACTCTTCAAGCCGCTTTATGCGTTCCTCCTCTTCTCTCTTCTGTCGTTCTTCTTCTTCTTTAAGCTTAGCCAGAGCTTCTTGCATAGCCTTTACTGTGGCTTTGCTAGGTCCTTTTTTCTTCTCTTTCTCTTTTTCTTCCTTCTCTCCTTTCTTTTTCTTCTTATCTTTTTTCTTTTTGTCTCCTTCATTGTCATCTACCAAAAAAGAACAAAGGCAAAGTGTTTTTTAAAAAAGTTGTTTCCGGGAGACTGGGTGGCTCAGATGGTTAAGCGTCTGCCTTCAACTCGGGTCATGATCCCAGGGTCCTGGGATTGAGTCCCGCATCGGGCTCCCTGCTCAGTGGGGAGCCTACTTCTCCCTCTACCTCTCATGAATAAATAAATAAAATCTTTAAAAAATAAAATAAAATAAAATAGAAAGTTGTTTCCTGGGCGCCTGGGTGGCTCAGTGGGTTAAGCGACTGCCTTCGGCTCAGGTCATGATCCTGGAGTCCCGGGATCGAGTCCCGCATCGGGCTCCCTGCTCGGCAGGGAGTCTGCTTCTCCCTCTGACCCTCCTCCCTCTCATGCTCTCTGTCTCTCATTCTCTCTGTCTCAAATAAATAAATAAAATCTTTAAAAAAAAAAAAAAAGAAAGTTGTTTCCTAAAGCAGTAATAAGCAAACCCCAGAATTCAAGGACCATATTGGGCCAAGGCTGATGCCAGCAGCAAGGTAGGTCTCTAGCCCTATCAAGAGGGTAGCCAGAATAGCTCAAAACCGTCCAGCTGCCTCCTTAGAAGCCTACAATACTGGTGTTGCTCTAAACTGTCCTGAGGGATCCAAGAAGAGAGGAGGATCCTGACAGCAGGAAGAAGATATACTGTATCTAATGTATCTCTTAATCCATGGTATCTGAATTCCTGCCTAAATTCTGTAGCTAGTTCTGCCTCTATAAGATGGGGATGATAGGAATGATGCCTACCTTACATGGATATTAGAGGAGGACAAAATAAAAAGCATAGATAATTATATTCCAAGAGGTCAACAGCATTAAAGTTTATGAAACTACTTTTGTGGTGTTACTCCTCAAAGATGTCCAGATAATAAAAATTTGGTTAAAAAAGATAGGTCAATTTTTCCATTGAAAGCTTTCTAGTCTAAAAAAACCTATGTGAATCATTTGATCTTTATTCTCCTTCTGAAGGAGGAGAATTTTAGTTAGAAAACTTACTTTTTGTTAATTGGTTCTGGCATAAAAACTTGGCTTACTGTTGCTTAAAAGATGTTAACTTATTTTAGCATGTTTTTACTTTTCTATTTCATAGATTGGATTGGGTTTTTAAAAACAAGAAAGTTGGGGCGCCTGGGTGGCTCAGTTGTTAAGCATCTGCCTTTGGCTCAGGTCATGATCCCAGGGTCCCAGGATCGAGCCCTGCATCGGGCTCCCTGCTCCACGGGAAGCCTGCTTCTCCCTCTCCACTCCCCCTGCTTGTGTTCCCTCTCTTGCTGTCTCTCTCTGTCAAATAAATAAATTTTTAAAAACCTTAAAAAATAAAAAACAACAGGAAAGTATTTATAAAAATAAAAAAATTTTAAAACAGGGAAGAATTGTTATTATCTGACACTAAGATATCAAAAAGAATAAATTTATCATTTAGGCAACTTGCAGTCTTTATCAGCACCAAAACTGTTTTCTTTCACAGTGAAATTCTTTAAAAATCCTAGTCTGTACACAAACCATTTTAAAGATATTTTATACTACATATAAATGTTTAACAGTGAAAATCAAAAGTATTTAGATATAATTTTTACAAGTCCTTCAAAATTTAAGTCCTTTATAAGCAAGGGCAAAAACCAATATGACTTTGGGGCAAAACTTAGGACTATCAAACCAAACCTTCAGCCCTTTCCTTGATAATGTTACCAACCTTCAGCAGCTGTGGGAGTCTCTCCTTTCTCTTCAGAGGCAGGGACTGCTCCAATATCAAGGGCCACTTTGGATTTTACAGCTTCTTCTTCAGATTTCTTTTGAGACTGTTTACTCTGATCCTTTTTCCCAGTCTCTAACTCTTCTTTTTCTTTCAGCTTCCGCAGTTTTGCTTTTTCTTCATCTCGCTTTTTTCTTTCACGTTCTTTCTTTTCTGCCTTCTTTTGGGCCACTGTCTTAATTTTGAAGGAGGAGTCGTCGTCTTCATTCCCACTCTCCACATTAGGACCTGGCTTATTTTTTTGATTTTTTTTCTGTCCTTTTCTAGACTGCAAAAATTCATCTGATTCATCACCACTTTCACCTGAAGAATTTACTCTGGAACGCTCTTTAACTCTTTTACTGTTATCCTCATCTTCTTCTGATCCATCCCCCTTTTTATTTGATTTCTGAACTTTCCCTTTAGCTTTTTTAGAAAGTTTATTAAAATCATCATCATCATCATCACTCCCAGAGTACATTTCCACTTTTGGCTTTGCAGTCTTTTTTGATTTTGAATCTTTATCTTCCCATTCTTCACTATCATTATCATCAAAACTTTGTTTTTTGCCTTTCTGTCCTTTCTTTTTTTTATCTTGTTTTGAGGTGGATTCTTCTTCATTATTTTCTGTTGGCTAAAAAATTTCCATTGTTAAAGATTTTAATAGTTACATTTTATTTTTTAAAATAAGAGAGTCCTCAATCATGTATTTTACTAAGTACACATAGAAAAAATTCTCAAAATAACTTCAAAATAAGGTCCATTTTTACGAATATAAAACTCGACCAAGTACCAGAAGCTAGCCTAGGCCTCAGGCACATTTCACATTCACTGGAAATGTCAGAATCCAGGTGCTCTGAAGCAAGTACTAATCATCAGTTCACATTCACTACCTTCTCAAATGGCATACAGAGCCTATGAGGAAAAGGAAAGAAAAAAACATATGCCTATCACTTTCCCATTACTTTGAGGCTATTCAAATTCAAAGAATGAAAAAGAAAGAACACAGAACACCAAAGATGGGAAATGTTCTACCTCCAAATGTACCAATTCTATGAATAGGCAACATTATCACAAAATACGTTTAAATTCCCAAATAAATGTTTTTGTATCTGTGAAGTCTTAAAACACATTTCCTAAAAATTGTTTTCCCTCTTTGGCATCAGAATTTATAGCAATTTTTGAATAACATATTCACACTGCTCAAAAGCTTCCAAAAGCAGCTCCTCAAAACTGGCACTAGGTCACAGAACAGGTAACAATGGTCTGTTTTTCACCTTTACTGCAGCACTTTCTCTGTCAGCTTTGATGCCTTGAGCTTCCCAAGACAATTCTTCCAGTTCTTTCAGGATATCGTCTTCACTAGAAAAGGATTAAAATATATTCTGAGGCACTGAATTAGCTTAATAAGTCAATCTAGTACCAAAGCTAATAAAAATCAAATATATTTGAAATATACTTACTCAAAGTCTGGCTTTCTTTTATCCTTTTTCTTTTTCCCCTTTGACTTTTGAGGTTCCTGTTCTTTGGCAGCACCAGCTCCTTCTATTTCTGCAGCCAAGGCATCGAGATCAATGTCATCCTTGGCACTTAAATGAAAACAAAGAAGACCTAAATGTTATTCGAGAGCAAAATAATCTACCACATTAACAAAGAAGTTTTTTTTTTAACATTTTGACTTTTCTCATGTATTAGCAGCCCACTGAGAAAAATCATTTGGCAAGTTCTTTCATGACAATACTTGAGTTATATCTACTTATCAGCCTCCCTGCATCTGTTTCAATAAAGTTACACTCAAATCAGAAAGAACTATAACGAACAGCTCCAGGAAAATCTAGGTAACAAGAGAAGGAAATTAACTTTTGTTGATACCAAAGTTTTTTGATGTGTGCCTGAAACAAATGATTTATAAAATGGAGAGAGCTTAAAAGATAAAACAAGTCTTATAACTTTATTATTAATAGCAACACCTAAATATTTGAACAGCTATTCATTATTACTTGGAATAGTAGAAATTTTAGAGCTGGAAGGAACTTTAGAGTCCACCTAGTGTATTATCTCATTTTGCCAACAGGAAAACTAAGATGCACAAAGTCTGAATGCCTTGGGCAAAACATCCAAATCTAAATGAATTAGGAATGATTTACTAAATAAAACATAAAACATCCAAAACCCAGAATCAAATCTGCTCATAATCTTTTACATTCTTGGTTTCATTTCTGGTTCTATCCCACAATGTCCTCACCTACAAATATTGGAATAAACCAAACTATGTTCCAGTTAAAAACTACCGAAAACCAAGGAAGTCAGTCTGAGATGTACAAATATGAAAGGTAGATGAATCCAAATAAATGACACAGTAAGAAAACAAAAACTTCGAGACGCCTGGGTGGCACAGTTGGTTAAGCGTCTGAGGTCCTGGGATCGAGTCCTGCATTGGGCTCCTTGCTTACCAGGGAGCCTGCTTCTCCCTCTGCCTGCCGTTCCCCCTGCTTGTGTGCTCTCCCTCTCTCTCTCTCTCTGACAAATAAATAAAACCTTAAAAAAAGAAAAAAGAAAACAAAGACTTCATGCAACATGACCCCCCACTTTGCACACCTCGTCATAAAGATGCTTCATTTCAGTAAAGAAAATTTCTTGAGAATAACTTTTAGCTCTATGATAAATATAATTTTAAGATTAACAAGACACTGAGGATATAAAATTTATTCTCAAGGGTCTTAGAAGAGACAGATAGCAAATCAATAAACCAGGAGTTGCAAAATGCCAAATGCCAAGAAGTGAAGGAATTTTTTTTTTTTTTTAAGATTTTATTTATTTATTCATGAGAGACAGAGAGTGAGAGAGGGGCAGAGGGAGAAGCAGGCTCCCAAGGAGCAGGGAGCCCGATGCGGGACTCGATCCCAGGACCCTGAGATCATGACCTGAGCCAAAGGCAGTCACTTAACCAACTGAGCCACCCAGGTGCCCAAGAAGTGAAGGCATTTATGCTTTTATAATAGTTGTCCAGAACTGAAATAATTCCCTTTTGTCCTATATTTTAGATAGTGTATTTGAGCAAGATTATGTAACACTGAACTGCTGCATTGGGGAGGACTTCCTTTTTTCTTTTTCTTTTCTTTTTTTTATTTTTTTTTTATTTTTTTTTATTTTTTTTTTTTTTAAAGATTTTTTTATTTATTTGAGAGAGAGAATGAGAGAGAGAAAGCACATGAGATGGGGGAGGGTCAGAGGGAGAAGCAGACTCCCTGACGAGCAGGGAGCCCGATGTGGGACTCGATCCCGGGACTCCAGGATCATGACCTGAGCCGAAGGCAGTCGCTTAACCAACTGAGCCACCCAGGCGCCCCTCTTTTCTTTTTTTTAAAGGTTTTATTTATTTATTTATTAGAGAGCGAGCGAGAGAGAAACAGCATGAGAGAGGAGAGGGTCAGAGGGAGAAGCAGGCTCCCCGCTGAGCCGGGAGCCCGATGTGGGACTCGATCCCAGGACCCCGGGATCATGACCTGAGCCGAAGGCAGTCGCTTAACCAACTGAGCCACCCAGGCGCCCTGGAGAGGACTTCCTGAAGCATGAAATGCATAATCATAAAGTCAGACACTTCCTGGCAGAAGACAAGCCTGGAACCAAGTACTGAAGGAGCTGGACAAAGCAGGTGTGCATATCATATCAGACACAAGAAGTACAAAAACCTAAAGACAAAGTACATGATGTCTAAAGAAAACCCATAAAAGGGTATCTGAACCAACTGAGGTGTTTTTCGTTAAGTTATGGGTTTCATGACCCAACCCAAGATCAAGGGACCCAGTAACAGGGGTGGAGCTAGACAGGGTATTTTTAGCAATCTTTCCAAGTGACTTTGGGCCCAATTTGAGTAGTTATCCTTTTTAATAAATGTAGAAACCAAGGCATGGAGAATTCACCCAGGATCACACAAGACAGAGATGGGATTTGAACCCAGAAGTTCTGATTCCACAATAACAGACTCTTAACTCTGCTTACATAACCAAATTTGCATTTTAGAAAGCTCCCTTTGGTATGAGTGGCAGACTAGAATCTGAACTAGTTAGGAAGCAGGAAGACCAGTTAGGGAGCTTTTATAGTTATTTATAATGAGAAATAATGAACACCTGACTTGCAGCAGTGACAGGCAAAATGATATTATAAGATACATATTGAGGGAATCAATCAGCAGCACTTAAGTGACCAACTGGATGTGTTAAATATAGACGGGAAAGAATCAAGAACCATCCTTAGGTCTCATTAAATAAGAGAAACCTAAGCCCAGCCAAGCATCAACCAGCAGTATCTCCAAAGGCACCTCTGCCAATATTTCATACCACAGAAGCTTCTAAACACAGGGTGAGATGGGAAGATGGTTAATGGCTGAAGTTTGGCACCTCACCTCCAAAAATCTGCCAGCTCTCACCTGAACTATATTCATCTTATCAGAATACCTTGTGACTAATTATATTTCCAGAGCAGTCATTTGGTTTCATATTACTGAAACAAACATCTCCAGGGTAACAGTATATAGGGCTACCTTTGCATGCTATTGAGTCTGGCTAGTCTAAAAGACTGACAGGTTTTTGTTTTTTTTTTTTTTTAAAGATTTTATTTATTTGAGAGAGAATGAGAGTGAGAGAAAGAACATGAGAGGGAGGTGGGTCAGAGGGAGAAGCAGACTCCCCGCTGAACAGGGAGCCCAAGGCGGGACTCGATCCTGGGACTCCAGGATCATGACCTGAGCCAAAGGCAGACACTTAACCAACTGAGCCACCCAGGCTTCCCAAGACTGACAGTTTTGGAGTGCTTATCATATATCAAAGCATTGTGCTGATCAACCGCTAGACATACTATATATCATTTACTCCTAACAACTCCATGAAGTTAAGCTTAAAGATGATAAAAAGAATTTACAAAAGGCTAGAAAATAGCATACCAGGAACTCCCAAATCTGACATCAGAATTGTGCTGCCTTCCTTAAAAATGGGAAACCATCAAGTTTCTGAAATTGTCTGAAAAATTCAAACATACCTACAAAATATATCAGTGATACATAACACAATTTAAGTCTTAACCACAATGGTTTCTAAAGTGTTCCTTCAATATGTACTGAAGTTTCTGCCCCAGACTCAGGAAGAGGTCCTAAAAAGTCAACCATACTGCAATGACAGGACATGAAAGTGACACACATATAATATCAGTTGAAACTTTATACCTATATTTTCAGTGCTACTCCTATACCTCCCCACTACAAACTACAGCTTTAAGATTTCAATAAACCAAAGAATCAAATCTAAAATCCAGTCATGCTGATAAGAAAAGCTTTAAAATCTTCAAGAATTCTATAAAAGTATTTTTCTATAGGTATGTCTTTCTGCAAACCACTTTTCCCTTTAACAAACCCATAACATTCCTATTAATATTTCCTGTGACAACCCCCAATCCTTTATTCTAAACTTACTACTGATTTACAGAGATAAAAAGCAATTTTCTATTGTACTGTTTTCACATGGTACATTCTTCCATCAAAACAATAAATATAACTTAATGGCCTTTAAAAATAAAGCTATTAAAAAGTTATGTGTAGATTTTTGAGAAACAGCCAAACTCTTTTCTAAAATGAGTTTACCATTTAATATTCACAACAACAATATATGGAGATGTCCATTTTCTTTCCCCCCCCACATTCCAGCCAGTATTTGATATTAATGGGTACTGTTCAAGATGCTATAAAGGATTATGTGGTGGTATCTCATCATAGTTTTCATTTGCATTTCCGTAAAGGCTAGGGTAATTAAACATTTTTTCCTGCATTTATTTGCCATTCATACATACTGTTCAGTGAAATGTCTGTTCATATCTTTTGCCCATTTTATAATTGGACTGATTGAATGCTGAGTTTTGAGAACTCTTTTTATGTTCTGAGTCATTGGTTGAATACGGTTCATACATTTTCTTCCAGTCTGTAGCTCATCTTTTAACAGGGTTTTTATCAAAGCAAAAAATTTTCATTTTCACAAGATACTCTATCAAAATTTTATGAATCATGCTTTTGGTGTTATGACTAAGAACATTTCACCATGCCCTAGAACTTGAAAATAAAACCTGTTACCTTCTAACAATTGTGTGCTTTAATGTTTTGTTTAAACCTATGATCCATTTTAATCTTTTTTTTTTTAAAACCTATGGGTACTCAGCTGCTTTAGGAACATTTTAAAGTATCCATCCTACACTGAACTGCTTTTGCACTTTTGTCAAAAATCACGTAGATATACTTGTATAGGGCTATTCCTGAGTCCTTTATTCTCTACTGATCTATGTGTCTCTCCCTCTGACATTAACAATTATGATTAATGGAGCTATATAGTAAGTTTTGAAATCAGGTGAAATGATTCCCTCCCTTTATTATTCATTATGAGAATTGTTTTATCTATTCTTAAGTTGGACTTTTCAAATATATTTTAGAATAATCTTGTATATATCTATGAAAAAAGTCTTGCTAGAATTTTAACAGAAATTGTGTTAATTATATACAAAGAGATTTGAAGAGAACATCTTCATTATGTTATATCCATAGACTGGAAGACAATGTTTCTCCATTTATTTATGGAGAAACCTGTTACCAGGGTGCATTGATTTCTTCCATCAGTGTTTTGAAATTTTCACAAAACTAGTATTTTTTAAATAATTGGAGATTTTAAAACTCAGTTTCTATATACTCATTACTAATGTACAAAAATATGATTAGATCTTTATGTTGATCTGGTATACTGCAACCTTGTTGAACTCACTTATTAGTGCTGAGTTTTAAAATGGATTTTCTACAAACATCATGCCATTTGCATATAAGATCAGTTTTATTCATTTCTGATCTGTATTCCTTTTTTTCTTTCTTTATTGCACTGGCTAAAACTAGTGTTACGTTGAACAGCAGTGGTGAAAGCGAACATCCTTGCCTTGTTCCCAATCTCAGAGTTTTTCACCTCTATGTTAGCTGTAGGTTTTTTGTAGATAACCTTTTCAAACTGAAGAAGTTTCCCTCTATTTCTAGTTTTCTGAGTTTTATTATGAATGGGTGATATATTTTTGTCAAAAGCTTTCTGTATCAAATAAAAACAGAAAAAAATTTTTAAGTTTTCTGCATCAACTGGTATAATCATAAATAATTTTTCTTTAACCTGTTACCAGGGTGCATTACATTGATTGGCTTCTGAATAATGAACCAATCTTGCATCCACCTGAATTCACTCCATTTGGTCATGGTGTATATTTTTTATATAATGCCAAGATGTAGTTGTACTCAATTCTATTTGTTAACATTTCATTAACAACTTTTGCAATCTAGATTTATGAGGTTATCAGCTGGTAGTTTTCTTTTTTGTGCACACCACTTTCAATTGGCTTTGAAATCAGGGTAATACTAGTTTCATAAAAACATCTGGAAGGGTCTCCTCTCCTGTTTTCAGAAATGATTATATGGACTTGGTGTTAATTCTTCTTTAAATATTTGGTAAACCAGTAAAAACGTCAGACTCTGAAGATTTATTTTTCAGAACATTTTAAGTTATAAATTCAATTTCCTTAACAGGCATCAGGCTCTTCAAACTATTTCACCTTGGTGAGTTTCAATAGTTTGAGAAGTCTATTTCATTAAAGTTATCAAATTCAGGGCGCCTGGGTGGCTCAGTTGGTTAAGCGACTGCTTTCGGCTCAGGTCATGATCCTGGAGTCCCGGGATCAAGTCCCGCATTGGGCTCCCTGCTCAGCAGGGAGTCTGCTTCTCCCTCTCCCGCTCCCCCCCTCTTGTGCTCTTTCACTCTCTCTCTCAAATAAATAAATAAAATCTTTAAAAAAAAAAAAGTTATCAAATTCATGTGTATAGAGTTGTTCAAAGTATCTTTTTTTATCTTTTTGATGTACAGCTATAATACTATCCCCTATTTCATCCTTAAAGGCCTGTATCTAGTAAACACATTGATTCACTAATTTGTAACCTTCCAAAAGAAAGCAGTAGGCCCAAGTAATTTTACTGGTGAATTATAGCATTTAAGGAAAAAATTATACGATTTCTCCACAATCTCTAGAAAATAAAAGCAGAGTCTCCCTAACTCATTCTGTGAGGACAGCATTACCCCAATACCAAACCCAAAAACAGTGTAAGGTAAAACTACAATATCCTTCATAAACAAAGAGGTAAAAATCCTCAAAAAAAAATATTAGTAAACTGAATCCAACAATGTATAAAATGAATTATACACTACGACCAATTGGAACTTATTTCAGATATGCAAGATTTGAATACAAGAAATACTGTGAACAACTATATGCCAACAGATTCAATGACTTAGATGAAACGGACAAATTCCTAGACAAACTACTACAACTGATTCAAAAAGTAGAAAATCTGAATACACCTTTAACAAGCACTTGAGTCATTAATCTAAAAGTTTCCCACTAAGAAAAGTCCAGGCCCAGATGGCTTCACTGATGAATTCTATGATACATATAAAAAATTAACTTCAGGGGCGCCTCGGTGGCTTAGCCAGTTAAACAACGGCCTTTGGCTCAGGTCATGGTCCCAGGGTGCTGGGATTGATCCCATGTCAGGCTCCTTGCTCGGTGGGGAGCCTGCTTCTCCCTCTGCCTGCTGCTCCCCCTGCTTGTGCACTCTCTGTCAAATAAATAAATAAAATTAAAAAAAAAAGAATTACCTTCAATCCTTCACAGACTCTTTTGAGAAAGAGAGGAGGGGGAGGGGGCAGGAGGCAGGGAGGGAAAAAAAAGAACACTGAGGCCAATATTATCCAGATAACAAAACCAGACAAAGACAGAAGGTACAGATGAAAAAAAATACTATCACACCAAATCCAGCCACATATAAAAAAGATTACACATCACAACCAAGAGGAATTTACTTCAGGAATGCAAGGTTGGGTTTAATATACATAAAAGCAACGTTATCAACCGCATCAACAGGCTATGGAAAAAAAAAAAAAAAACCTATGATCATATTAACTGCCACACCAAAAAAATTTTATGAAACCCAACACCTATTCATATAAAAATACTCGCAAACAAGAAATAGAGATAAAGACCTAAACAAACAGAAAAATGTTCCATGATCATGAAGTGGAAGATAATATACTTGTCAATTCTTCCCACCATTATCTACAGATTCAACTCCTTTGCAAATATCAACAAACTGATTTGACACATTAAATGGAAAAGCAAAAGACTGAACAGTCAACACAATACTGAAGAACAAACTTGGAGGATTTTACCCTATTTCAAGACTTACTATAGAGCTTACTATTAAGACAATGGAGTAAAAAAAGATGCAAAATCTGTTGACCTTGGGTGTGGCAATGAGGTTTAAGATAAAACAAAAACCAAAAGCAGAACTCATGAAAGAAAAAATGATAATTTAGACTTTATTAAAATTTAAAGCTTCTGCTTAGAAGGATACTGATAAGAAAATGAAAACACAAACCACACAGTAAGAGAAAGAGAAAATACAAGCACACCTTCCTTTATTATGCTTTATGGATACTCTGTTTACAAACTGAAGGGTTGTGGCAAGCCTGCCTGGAGTATTTTTCCAATAGTACTTGCTCATATTGTGCCTCTGTGTCACAGTATTTCAAACCTTTACATTATTGTTATATTTGTTATAGTGATTTGTGATCAGTGATCTTTGATGTCACTACTGTAATTGTTTTGAGGCACCACAAATCACACCCACATAAGACAGCAAACTTAATAAACATTGTATGTGTTCAGACTGTTCCACCAACCAGCCATTTCCACCATATATTTATCTCCCTCTCCTTGGGACTCCCTATTCTGAGACACACCAATATTGAAATTAAGCCAACTGATAACCCTACATTAGCCTCTCAAGTGTTCAAGGAAGAGTTATACATCTCTCACTTTAAATCAAAAGCTAGAAATGATTAAGTTCAGAGAAAAAGGTATGTTGAAAGCTGAGACAGGCTGAAAATTAGGCCCCTTGAACCAAACAGTAAGCCAAGTTTTGAATGCAAAGGGTAAGTTCTTAAACAAAAGTGCTTCTCCAATGAACACACAAATGATTTAAAAAAAAAAAAAAGTGAAACCACCATATCACTGATAAAAGTTTTAGTGGCCTGGATAGAAGATCAAGCCAGCCACAACATTCCCTTAAGCCAAAGACTAATCAAGAAGGCCCTAACTCTCTTCCATACTATAAAGGCTGAGAGAGGTGAGGAAACTACAGAAGAAAAGTATGAAGCTAGCAGAGGCTGGTTCATGAGGTTTAAGGAAATAAGCCGTCTCCATAACATCAAAGTGCAGGGTGAAGCAGCAAGTGCTGATGTAGAAACTGTGGCAAGTCATCCAGAAAATCTAGCTCAGATTATTACTGAAGATGGCTACAATAAATAACAGGTTTTCAGTGTAGACAAAACAGCCTTACAACGGAAGATGTCATATACAAATTTCATAGCAGCTCATGGATCAGAGTAATTTTGGCTTACCAAGTCTCATTATGTAAGAAATACGTTTTGTTAGGCTATAGCTGCTAGAGATAGTGATTCCTCTGATGGATCTAAGCGAAGAAACTGAAAACCTTCTGGAAAGGATTCACCATTCTAGGTGACAACATTTATCATTCATGTGGAGGGATCAGTATTAGGAATTTGGAAGAAGCTAATTCCTACCCTCATGGATTACTCTGAGGGGTTCAAGACCTCAGTAGAGGAAGTAAATGCAGATGTGGTAGAAAAGAGGACTAGAATTAGAAGTGGAACCTGAAGATAAAACTGAAATGCTGCAATCTGATGATAAAACCTTTAACAGATGAAGTTGTTTCTTACAGATGGGCAGAGAAATGATTTCTTGAGATGGAATTTACTCCTGGTGAAGATGCTGTGAAGACTGTTGAAATGACAAAGAAGAATTCAGAGTATTACATAAACTTAATTGATAAAGCAGCAACAGGGTTTGTTGCAATTTTGAAAGAAGTTCTACTGTGAGTAAAAATATGCTATCAAACAGCATCACATGCCACAGTAAACTCATTTATGAAAGAGTCAATCGACAAAATTTATTGCTGTCTTCTAAGAAACTGCCACAGCCACCCCAAACTTCAGAAACTACCAATCAATGTGATCAGTCAGCAGTCATTAACATCAAGGCAAGACTCTACTCCAATAAAACAATTATGAATTACTGAAAGTTCAGATGATGGTTAGCATTTTCTAGTAATAAAGTATGTTTAAGTTAATACAGGTACATCCTTTTAGACATAATGCTATTTTTCACACACAACAGACTATAGTACACTATAAATATAATTTTCATATGCACTAGGAAACCAGAAAACTGATTTGATGTGCTTTATTGCCGTAGTCTAGAACCAAATGTGCAGTATCTCTGAGGTATACCTGTATTTGCAAATCACTACTGGCTGAAGTACTTGTATCCAAAATACGGAAAAAAAAAAAAAAAACTTTTAAAACTCAACAGTAAAAAAAGAACCCAGTTAAAATATGAATAAAGATCTTAACAGTCACTTGAGAGATAAATAAATGGCAAAAAAAAAAAAAAAGATAAAAGCTCATCATTTGTCATTAGGGGAATGCAAATTAAAACAAGGAAATAGGGATTGCACTGAATAGTATAAGATTGCTCTAGGTACCACAGACATTTTAACAATATTTGTTCTTCAAATCCGTGAGCATGGAATGTTTTTCCATTTCTCTGTGTCTTCCTCAATTTCTTTCATGACTGTTCTGTAGTTTTCTGAGTACAGATCCTTTGCCTCTTTGGTTTATTCCTAGGTATCTTATGGTTTTTGGTGCAATTGTAAATGGGATTGACTCCTTACTATTTCTTCTGTCTCATTGTTAGTGCATAGAAATGCAACTGATTTCTGTGTGTTGATTTTATATCCTGCCACACTGCTAAATTCCTGCTTTAGTTCTAGCAATTCTGGGGTGGAGTCATTTGGGTTTTCCACATAGAGTATCATGTCCTCTGCGAAGAGTCCAAGTTTGACTTCTTCGCCAATTTGGATACTTTTTATTTTTGTTGTCTGACTGCTGAGGCTAGGACTTCTAGTACTATATTGAACAACAGTGGTGAGAATGGACATCCCTGCCATTTTTCCTGACGTTAGGGAAAAAGCTCTGTTTTTCCCTATTGAGAATGATATTCACTGTGGGCTTTTCATAGATGGCTTTTATGATATTGAAGTATGTTCCCTCTATCCCTACACTGTGAAGAGTTTTAATCACGAAATTGTACTGTCAAATGCTTTTTCTCCTTCTACTGAGAGGACTATATGGTTCTTGTCCTTTATTTGATCTGCAGATATTGAACCACTCCTGCAGCCCAGGAATAAATCTCACTTGGTCGTGGTGAACAGTCCTTTTAATGTACTGTTGGATCGTATTGGCTAGTATCTTGGTGACAATTTTCGCATCCATGTTCATCAGAGATATTGGTCTGTAATTCTCCTTTTCAGTGGGGGGTCTCTGTCTGGTTTTGGGATCAAGGTAATGCTGGCCTCATAAAATGAATTTGGAAGTTTTCCTTCCATTTCTATTTTTTGAAACAGCTTCAGAAGAATAGGCATTAGTTCTTCTTTAAATGTTTGGTAGAAATCCCCTGGGAAGCCATTGGCCCTGGACTATTGTTTGTTGGGAGATTTTTGATTACTGCTTCAATATCCTTGTTGGTTATGGGTCTGTTCAGGTTTTCTCTTTCTGGTTTCAGTTTTGGTAGTTTATGTATCTCTAGGAATGCATCCATTTCTTCCAGATTGCCTACTTTGTTGGCATATAGTTGCTCATAATACGCTCTTATAATTGTTTGTATTTCTTTGGTGTTAGCTGTGATCTCTCCTCTTTCACTCATGATTTTATTTATTTGGGTCCTTTCTCTTTTCTTTTTGGTAAGTCTGGCCAGGGGTTTATCAATCTTCTTAATTCTTTCAAAGAACCAGCTCCTAGTTTCATTGACCTGTTCTACTATTCTTTTGGTTTCATTGATTTCTGCTCTGATCTTTATTATTTCTCTTCTCCTGCTGGGTTTAGGATTTATTTGCTGTTCTTTCGCCAGCTCCATCAGGTGTAAGGTTAGGTTGTGTATTTGAGACCTTTCTTGTTTCCTGAGAAAAGCTTGTATTGCTATATACTTCCCTCTTAGGACCGCCTTTGCTACATCCCAAAGGTTTTGAACAGTTGTTTCATTTTCATTTGTTTCCATGAATTTTTTAAATTATTCTTTAATTTCCAGGTTGACCCATTCATTCTTTAGTAGGATACTCTTTAGCCTCCATGTAACTGAGTTCTTTCCAAATCTCCTCTTGTGACTGAGTTCCAGTTTCAAAGCATTGTGGTCAGAAAATATGCAGGGAATGATCCGAATCTTTTGGTACTGGTTGAGACCTGGTTTATGACCCAGCATATGATCTATTCTGGAGAATGTTCCATGTGCACTCGAGAAGAATGTGTATTCTGTTGCTTTGGGATGTAATGTTCTGAATATATCTGTGAAGTCCATCTGGCCCAGTGTGTCATTCAAAGCCCTTGTTTCCTTGTTGATCTTCCGCTGAGAAGATCTGTCCATTGCAGTGAGGGGGGTGTTAAAGTCCCCTACTATTATTGTATTATTATCAATGTGTTTAATTTTGTTATTAACTGTTTTTTCTAAATGGCTGCTCCCATGTTAGGGGCATAAATATTTACAATCGTTAGATCTTCTTGTTGGATACACCCTCTAATTAGGATATAGGTCTTTCCTCATCTCTTATTATAGTCTTTGGTTTAAAATCTAATTTGTCTGATATAAGGATTGCCACCCCAGCTTTCTTTTGATATCAGTTAGCATGATAAACAGTTTCCCACTCTGTCACTTTCAATCTGGAGGTGTCTTTGGGTCTAAAATGAGTCTCTTGGGGGGCCTGGATGGCTCAGTTGTTAAGCATCTGCCTTCAGCTCAGGTCATAATACCAGGGTCCTGGGATCGAGTCCCGCATCAGGCTTCCTGCAGAGCAGGAAGCCTGCTTCTCCCTCTCCCACTCCCCCTGCTTGTGTTCCTGCTCTATCTCTCTGTCAAATAAATAAAATCTTTAGGATAAATAAATAAAATAAAATAAAATGAGTCTCCTACAGACAGCATATCAATGGGTCTTGCTCTTTAATCCAATCTGATACCCTGTGTCTTTTGATTGGGACATTTAGCCCATTTACATTCACAGTAACTACTGAAAGATACGAACTTAATGCCATTGTATTAACTGTACAGTCACTGTTTCTGCATATTGTCTCTGTTCCTTTCTGGTCTATATTACTTTTGGGCCCTCTCTTTGCTTACAGGATCCCTTTTAATATTTCTTGCAGGGTTGGTTTAGTGATCACAGATTCTTTTAGTTTCTGTTTGTCCTGGAAGCTTTTTATCTCTCCTATTTTGAATGACATCCTAGCTGGAAAAGTATTCAAGTATTCTTGGCTGCATATTTTTCTCATTTAGCACCCTGAATATATCATGCCAGTCCTTTCTGGCCTGCCAGGTCTCTGTGGATAGGTCTGCTGCCAATCTAATGTTTCTACCCTTATAGGTTACGGACCTCTTGTCCTGAGCCGCCTTCAGGATTTTTCTTTGTCTTTGAGCTTTGCAAGCTTCACTATTATATGTTGAGGTGTTCATCTATTTTTATTGATTTTGAGGGGGGGGTTCTCTGTGCCTCCTGGGCTTGAATGCCTGTTTCCTTCCACAGATTAGGGAAGTTCTCCACTATAATTTGCTCCAATATACCTTCGCCCCTCCCCCCCCGCTTCTTCAGGGATCCCAATTATTCTAATATTGTTTCGCTTTATGGTATCACTTATCTCTCAAATTCTTCCCTCGTGATCCAGTAGTTGTTTATCTCTTTTTCTCAGCTTCTTTATTTTCCATCATTTTGCCTTCTAGATCACTGATTCTCTCTTCTGCCTCATTTATCCTAGCAGTTAGAGTCTCCATTCTTAATTGCATCTCATTAATAGCCTTTTTTATTTCACTTGATTTGATTTTAGTTCTTTTATTTCTCCAGAAAGGGATTCTCTGGTGTCTTCTACACTCTTCTCAAGCCCACTTAGTATCTTTATAATCGTTATTCTGAAATCTAGTTCAGACATCTTACTTATATCCATACTAATTAAGTCCCTGGCAATCAGTACTGCCTCTTGTTCTTTTTAAGATTTTATCTGGGAGACAGAGAGAGAGACAGAGAGCACAAGCAGAGGGAGCTGCAAGTAGAGAGAGCTGCAGGCTCCCCACTGAGCAAGGAGCCTGATGTGGGACTCAATCCCAGGACCCTGAGACCATGACGTGAGCCAAAGGCAGATGCCTAACTGACTGAGACACCCAGGTGTCCCTCTTGTTCTCTTTTTTGAGTTGAGTTTTTCCCATCTTGTCATTCTGTCCAGAGAAGAATAGATGAATGAGAGAACAAAATACTAAAATGGCAACAACAACCCCAGAGAAATATACACTAAACAAATCAGAAGAGAACCAAAACCAAAAACAATTTTTAAGAAAAAGAATATAAGCAGACCAGTGAACCGAACCGAGCAGTACACTCGATCCTGTATTTTAGTCTGTTTGTTAAAAAATTAGATCCCAAAATTGTAAAGAAAGAAAAACTTATATATGTACAAAAATAAAGTTAAGTACTATGAAAGAATAGAATTTAACTATAAAAATGAAAATTAAAAGACAAAAAAAAAAAAAAAGGACTATAAACAGGTGAACAGGACACAGCAATACACTATATCCTGAGTGTATTTTGATAGCTTTGTTAGAAGAAACTACATCTCAAAATTGTAAAGAAAGAAAAACATATACACACAAAAATAAAGTTTAGTACGTTGAAAGGATAGAATGTAACTATAAAGATGAAAGTTAGATGAAAAAGAAAAAAAGATTATCATCAGACAAGTGAAGAGAATAGAGCCATACACTAGATTCTGGGTGTATTTTGGTGTCTGTTAAAAGAAACTGCATCCCAAAATTGTAAAGGAATAAAAACTTATATACATACAAAAATAAAATTAAATATAATGAAAGGATAGAATGTAATTATAAAAATCAAAGTTAAAGATTTTTTAAAAAGAGCTGATAAATTGGTTGAAAAATGAAAGAGAAAAAAATTAAAATTGGAAGACTAAAGATTCGTGGTGGAAAAAACCCCACAAATTCTATATACTATTTTCCCCTAGGGCTGGAGTTTTGCAGTTCTCCATGATCCGTAAACTTCATCTTAGCTGGATGTTCTTGCTGATCTTCTAGGAAAGGGGCCTGTTGCACTGATTCTCAGGTGTCTTTGGCCAGGGCAGAATTGTACCACCCTTGCCAGGGGGTCAGGCTAAGCAAGCAGCTCCAGATTGTTCCATGTGGGTTTTGTTCCCTGAAGGCTTTCTGTGCATCTTTAGAGGATGAGAATCCAAATGGCAACCTCCTAATCTCCAGCCCCAGAGCTGAGAGCTCTGGGCCCCACTCCTCAGTGTGCCCTCAGGGAAAAGCAGTCAATCACTCCTGTCTCCCTGGACTCTGTCCGCACTCCATGCTCACCCAGTCTGTGACTGAGCATTTCTATCTCAGGCACTTGACACCGTTTCAAGTCTCCAAACTGCAGACTCCTGCAGTGCACACCTGCGCCACTCCTGGATGGATGTGTGTGGGGGGGAGGGGGTGTCTCGCTGCGGTTCTGCCTCTCACTGGGCCCCTGCTTGAAGGGTGGTTGGTCAACAGGGCCACGTTTCATGGTATATGGCAACCTGGAGCTGAGAGGCCCCTCCTGGGCTTGCTGATTGCAGCCGGCTTCCCCACTCTGATGCCTGGGAACTCTGCCACACTCAGGCACCCCTGGTCTTCCTGTGCCCCCAGGAATCCTGAGACCACACTGTCCCACCTAGGATTCCACCCCATGTTGCCACCTGAGCACCTTTCAGGCACGGACATCGCTCACTGGAGCAGACTTCTAAAAGTTCTGATTTTGTGCTCTACTGCTATATCACTTTCCAGTGCTGCCTTCCCCCGTGCCCCCTGGTTTATCTTCCAATATATTGCCTCGGATTCACTTCTCCACACCTCCTACCTTGCAGAAGGCTTTTCTATTTGTAGAGTTGCAGCTATTCTTTTCTTAGACCTCTGGTTGGATTCACAGGTGTTCAGAATGATTTGATAGCTATCTATCTGAATTCCAGGGACCAGACAAAACTAAGGTCTCCTACTCCTCTGCCATCTTGGACTATGCCAAATTAAAACAAGGAGACAGCAATTCATACATACCAGAATGACTAAAATCCAAGAAATTGACAGTATCAATTGCTGGTAAGAATGCAAAATAGCAGATTCTAGGCTTGGGGTAAGCCCGGAGCATCTTGTAATACCAGAAGGTAAGTAATTAACATCTCCTTCCTACCTACACCTCCCACCCCTACCCAAAACAATGAGCGTATAACCAAAGGAATGTAGACACCAAGTGAAAGCGCACTCAATGGCCAACAAGAACAAATTAATTTCTTAATTAGAGCAACAAATTAATACAGTATTAGATTACAAGCCAAAGCAGAAAATATTATCCCCAAGTCCATACTGTTAGAGACAAATGAATGAATAAATGGGGATGAGACAAGTCTCCCATACAGAAGAATTCTAAGTAAGTTATGCAGACATGCCATCATCAAGGAAATAGATAATTTCTCACTGAAGTGTAAGCAACACACAGTGATTTACTTTCAAAGAGTACAGGATGGAAAAAAGGAAGAAAAGGGTAACTTTACAATGTAAAAGCCTGACAAATACAGCCAAATGATCAAGGTCAATATCAGTGATATGCTGAAGTCTTCTCAAAGATAAGGAGTCCAAGGAAAAATGACAATCATTTACAATCATTTCAAAGAAAATACTTTGCTGTAAATCTAACATGTATAAAATTTGTATGCTGAAAATTACGAAGATGTTGTTGACATCTAGTAAGGGTTCAATACACCCTTACTAGAAAATGGAGAGATATACCATGTTCATGAACTAGGAGATTCAACACAGTGAGATGTCAATTCTCCCCCAAAATGACATTCAAGTTTATGCAATTCCAATAAAAATTCAAGCAAGATCTTTGGGACATAGCCAATATAAACAAAACTACTCTAAAATTTATATGGAAAACAAACAAAACACCCCCACAAAACTAGAATAGCTAAAACATTTTAGAAAATGACTGAAATAAAAAATAACTTTAGCTGATTTTGAGACTAAATATGTCACTAGAATAACCAAGAGACTGTGGTTCTGGCAGCCATACGGACACAAATATTAACAGAACAGAAGAGGGAATCTCAAATTAGCCCCCACAGAAGTATGGCCAACTGATTTCTAAAAAAGGTACAAAAAGCAATTGAAGAGAGGAATGATAACCTTTTCAACAAATGATGCTGGAGCAAATGGACATCTATTCATACCAAAAAAATGAACTCCAATCTCATTATTTATACAAAAATGAACTCAAGATACATGACAGACCTAAGTGTAAAACATAAAAATATAACTTTTAGTGAAAAAACAAAACAAACAGAAAAACAAAAAAACCTTTGGGATCTAACACTAAGCAGTTTTTAAGACTTCCTGAAATTAAAAAAGTACAATCCAAAATAAATTGGACTTCATCAAAATCAAAAACTTTGGTTATGCAAAAGACCATCTGAAGAGAATGAGAAAACAAGTCACAAGAGAGGGAGAAAATATTTGCAAGCCACATTCTGGAAAAGGCCTGGTGTCTAAAATAGGTAACTCTGAAAACTCAACAGTAAAAATCCCAATAATGTAAATTAAAAATGGACAAATCCATGAAAAGACATTTCACTGAAGAGCAGTTACATATAGCAAATAAAGGATGTTCCACATTATTAGGCATTTGGGAAATGCAAACTGAAATCATAATAGAATATCACTACACACCAATCAGAATACCCTCCTGACAAAAAATAGTGATAATAACCAATGCTGGTGAGGATTTACAGGATCTGTATCACTCACACATTGCTGGTGGAAATGTAAACTGGTATACAGCTACCCTGAATAACAGTCTGTCATGTTCTTATAAAACTAGAAACATACTTACCATATGACCCAGCAACTGCACTCTTGCACATTTATCTCTGAGCAATGAAAATGTATCTCATTCAGAAACTTGTACACAAATGTTTGTAGTGGCTTCATTTGCAACAGCAAAAACTCAAAAACAACCCACAGGTCCTTTAATGGGTAAATGGTTAAATAAACTGTGGTTCATCCCCATTCCATGGAACACTATTAAGCAATGAAATGTAAAGGACTATCAATACATGCAACAACTTGGATTAATCACAAGAGAATTAGGGCGACTGGAGAGAAGCCAATCCCCAAAGGTTACATACATACATGATTCCATTTATACAACATTTGGGAAGAAAAAATTTTACAAATGTAGAACAGATTCAAGGTTACCAGGGGTTAGGATGGGCAAGGAAGGGGAGGTGCACAAGAAGGAGATGAATACAGTTACACGTGAACAACATGACGGATCCCTGCAGTGATGTTTTGTATTTTGACTATGGTAGTGAATACACAAATCTACACAGCTGATAACACTATAAGGCAGTAAACATAAACACAAATGAATTTATGGGCAGTGCACTGTATCAGTGTCAATATTCAAGTTGTGGTGTTGTATAGTTTTGGAAGATGTTACCATAGTGGGGAAACTGGTAAAAGGTATAAAGACCTCTCTGTGTTATTTTTTACAACTGCATGTGAATCTACAATTATCTTAAAAAGTTTCATTTGAAAAACCAGTGTCAAATAAAAAGGCAAGCCAGACTGAGAAAAAAAAAATTTGTAATGCATATACCTGATGTAGGATTTGTCTATAATATAAAAAAAAAAACACCTCCTACCATCCAATATTAAACAATGTAATTTTTTAAATCGGTGAATGATTTGAACAAACACTTAACTAAATGAGATTCAAGAATGGCTAATTATATGAACCATGAGAGACTATGGACTCTGAGAAACAAACTGAGGGTTTTAGAGGGGAGAGGGGTGGGGAGATGGGTTAGCCCGGTGACGGGTATTAAAGAGAGCACGTATTGAATGGAGCACTGGGTGTTATACACAAACAATGAATCATGGATCACTACGTCAAAAACTAATGATGTATTGTATGGTGACTAACATAATAAATTTTAAAAAAAAAAAGAATGGCAAATTAACACCTAACAAGATGGTCAATATCACTAACATAAGAAAATGTAAATTAAAGCCACAATGAGATGCCACTAGACAGCCACCAACATGACTAAAAAAAGACTGAAAATACTAAGTGTTGAGAGAGGATGTGGAGCAACTGGAACACATCCCCAGAGGGAATGTAAAAATGGCACAGCCACTTTGGAAGAGACAGTTTGGCAGTTTCTTAAAGTTGAACATACACACTTACCATATGACCCAGCAATCCCACTCCTAGGTATTTACCTAAGAGAAACGAAAACATATGTCCACACAAAGACTTGTACTCAAATGTTCATAGCAGCTTTATTCAATAATCACAAGAAGCTGGAAATAACCAAATATCCATCTACCAGGTAATTTATAAGCAAATTGTCATCTATCCACATACTGCACTACTACTCAATGACAAGAGAATTAACGTTAAATATACCAACATGGATAATCTCAGAAGTATTATATTAAGTTAAACTCAGCCAGCCAATAAAGGCTACATACTCTGATTCTACTTTTATGAATGTCTGGAAAAGGACGTTGACCAAAAAAGGAAAAAAAAAAAAAGAGAGGAAGAAAAGAAAGAAAAAAAAAGAACGAATGAAAAAAGTAAGTAAAACAAAAACAAAAAATTACAGTGATTTCAGACCAAAAGCCAGTTGTAGGGAAAAAATATTGCCTACGAAGGGTCATAAAGGAACTTTTTGGGCTAATGGAAATACTCTATATCATAACTGTGGTGAAGGATGCACAACTGCATACATTTATCAAAACTTATCAACTGCAACCTTGAAATTTGTGAATTTTATGCCAATTACACCTCAAAAAATGTTAATTTTAATTTCTCATAATGCTATAAAACAGCTGAGAAGTTACAGAGTGCATTTATCAGTTTAAACACTCATGGTTAAAAGCATGTAAACCTAATATAAAATTTACCCATTTTTATAAGTTATGAAAAGTAAAAATAAACCTATAATATTCTCTAATACCTTAATTTCTATTAACATGATATAATGTAAAACTAAAATGATATTACTATAAAGGAATCTTTTAAAAACATGGTATTTCTTGGGGAGTCTGGCTGGCTCAGTCAGTTAAGCATCTGACTCTTGCTTCAGCTCGGGTTATGATCTCAGGATCATGATCTCAGGGTTCTGAGATGGAGCCTGGCACTGGGCTCTACGCTCAGCACCGAATTCACTTCAGAGTCTATCTCCTTCTCCCTCTGCCCTTCTTGCTCATGCTCACTCACTCTCTCCCTTTCTCTAAAATAAATAAATTTTTAAAACATGGTATTTCTTTATTAACTGTGTGTGCAGGCATATACTCAACTTTGGTATTTGGCTTTTTGGAATAAATATCAAATATAAAAATAAAACATACTTCACTTTGAGATCAATATAATAAAGCCTCTTGAAGACACAAAACATTACCCAAAAGGAGTTCACTGAAATAAAGTAAAAGGAAAATTAACCTTATGTGCAAATCTCAATTCCAAATTTGGCAAATTTAATAATGACAGGCATTTTCCACTGAAAAGTCTAATGTAAAATTAGACAAAAACATAGAAAATGCAAATCTTGCCAAACTATTCCACAATTCAAAATCTTCAAGCTTCCTAAGACTTTCTCCTACCAAGCCCTCTTCCCCAGTGCCTCTCTACCCCCTGTGGATGTTTTACAACCTGGCTCAAAATTTCTCCGACACTGAGAAATGGGGGTCTGTCACCTTCACTTTAACATGGGCCTGTGTGAATGATCAACAGACTATGGCAGAAATGATGCTATAGTTCCTGGGCCCATGCCTTTTCCTGGCAGCATCTACTTCCTGACTTTTGAGATATTCACTGCCAAGCTAATGAGCATGTCCAGACCACACAGAGATCAAATACAGATGTTCCAGCTGAAGTCCCAAGAGCTACTATCATCATCCACCAGAAGTGAGTCAAGTGCCAAGTGAGGAAGGCTTTAAGATGACTCCCTCACAGCCACCATTTATCTGCAACCACATGAGAGACCCCAAGTGAGACCCACCTAACGGAGTCCAGTCAATCCTCAGAACCAAGAGATAATGATTTTTATTATTTTAAGCCACTAAGTTTGGAATAACTGGTTATGATGCAAAAACAACTGGGACACCTATATATTCTTCCTATTCCTAATCAATACTAAGGCCTAAAGAAATGGAAAGCACATCAATGGAAAGAGGTAAAATCCCAAACACAACACTCCTTCCTCTCTACTCACCCCCAAGTTGAAAACTAAATTAACCATAATCTTGAAGCACTGAGGGAAATGCTGAGGAAAGGAACAGCTGCATAACCCTGTTGCTACCCCTTTTCATTTTACTTCAGTTTCTGCTCATCTCCCCAATGCTTTTCTTTCTTTTTTTTTTAAAGATTTTATTTATTTGAGAGAGAGAGAGAGAGAGAGAGGGCATGAGCAGGGGTGGCGGCGGGGAGGGAGAAACATGGGGGAGGGAGAATCTGAAGCAGACTCCGCATGAAGGCCAATGAGGGCTCGATCCCAGGACCATGAGATCATGACCTGAACCAAAACCAAGAGTCTGATGCTTAACTGATTGAACCACCCAGGTGCCCCTCATCTCCCCAACTCTTATCAACAATAACAAAAAAGAGGAAAAGCATAAGGAGAAATCCCATTCTCTACTCCTAACTCTATCCTACCAGTGCTAGTAGCAGTAAGGGAAGCAGAGAAACCCAGTCCTGCCCTATCCATAGGATGCTTTTTAGCATTTCTCCAGTCTCCACATCTTCTTACCCAGCACTCCTTGATCATCAACAGTTACATATGTAAAGAGGAAAAACAAGACAAAAGAAGGAAAAGCCCAATAATCATTGCTCCTCATTAGCTCCCATCTCTAGCACAACCAGCAACTCCCAAAAGCACTCACTCCCTACTCCCTCAATGGAGTTCTATCTTATATACTACAACCCATTAATTCAGAGCTACCTATTCATACCTTGGGGGAGGAAAAAAAATAAAGCCCTCCCAGCTTATAATTTCCTTCTGAACTAAGTTTTGACACCTTTAAAAGGTATATGAAACCATACTGCTGCTTTCATTGTACACTGCAATGCAAACAGAATGCATCTTACTACCTTCCACAAAATTCAGCCTAATTCATCACTTTCTAAATACCTGATATGTTAAAGTGACAGCACAAGAACATACACAAGCATCACCTTGCAGAACCCCAAATACACATAATCTAAGTTCATACATATTATCGATTCCAATGTGTCTAACTATTAAATCAGTCCAAGGCATTTTTTTGGAGTGAGCACCCTCAATGGGGGTGAGGGGGGTATGGGTGAGGAATGGGATGCAGGATTGTGGGTGATTTCAGAAGTCTAAAATTTCTCTCCAGTAACTTGTTTTATCCATTTTTAATTTCAATTTGATAATAAAGATTTAAGATAAACATGCCAGAACCATACGGATGGCCAACTTATCATGCTGTACTCTGACAGAATAGCAGCCTAAGCTTTTGTTTACAAACTTCCACTTGACAAACTCTGATGAAAAAGATCAGAGCAGACTTAATATGTAAACATTTTGCCAACAGAAAGTGCTATAATACAAAGCTTAAAATCATCAGTTCAAACTGAAAAACTTACTAGAAAAATTGAGCCCTTGCTGAACTCAAAAGAAGTCCATTATAGGGATACCTGGGTGGCTCAGTTGGTTAAGCATCTGCCTTCGGCTCAGGTCGTGATCCCAGAGTCCTGGGATCAAGTCCTGCATCGGGCTCCCTGCTCAGCGGGGAGCCTGCTTCTCCCTTTGCTTGTGCACTTTCTCTAACAAATAAATAAAATCTTTAAAAAAAAAAAAAAAAAGAAGTCCATTATAGGAGGCAATATATTCACAATACAATGGTCTATTTAGATCTGCTACTCAAAGAATTACTCCGGGATAAGCAGCATCAATATCACCTTCTTCTTTTTTTTTTTTTTTTAAAGATTTTATTTATTTATTTGACAGAGAGAGACATAGCGAGAGAGGGAACACAAGCAGGGGGGAGAAGCAGGCTTCCGGCTGAGCAGGGAGCCCGATGTGGGGCTCGATCCCAAAACTCTGGGATCGTGACCTGAGCCGAAGGCAGACACCCAACAACTGAGCCACTCAGGTGCCCCTCAATACCACCTTCTTAGAAATGCAAAATCTCAGGTCCCACCCCAGACTTAATGAATCAAAATCTCCTTTTTAACAAGATCCACAAGTGAATCACATGCACATTAAACTTTGAGAAGCACTAATTTAGAATCAACAACACACGGTGTTATCTTTCATGTCAATGCAGCAAATCTGAACTTTAAAAATACTACAGTTCTATTTGATATGAGAATTTGGGGTCTTATACCTGCATAAGAAATACAAGTTTATACCTAATATTATGCCTGTAGATATATATAGATGCTATCGATAATTTAGGCCAACATTCTGAATCAGTATCTTAAGAAAGGACACAATTTATAATCTAAAATAATTGCTCAAATTGAGCACATTCAACACTCATTGGAGCATTTCAATGAGTCAGTTAAGCATCTGCCTTCAGCTCAGGTCATGATCCTGGGGTCCTGGGATGGAGCCCCACATCAGGCTCCCTGCTCAGTGGGGAGCCTGCTTCTCCCTCTGCTGCTCCCCACCCCCCCGGCGTGTGCGCATGCACACACTCGCTCTGCACACGCATTCGCTCTCTCTCTCTCAAATAAAGTGAACTTGTTGTCTTTGTGTTCTGTACAAGTAAGTCTGGTCCTTTAATCACCTAATATACTCTGCGTAGTACCCAGCATAACCAAATAGATATTAACAAAATTTTTATGCAAGGAACTACTCTTAGGAGAGGGTACTCCTCAATAACCAACTTGCTGAACACCATCAGTAGAATGGTCTGGCTGCACCTGTGTACAGAATTATTAGGCAACTGAGAAGCAAATGAAGATCTTGGATATTCTTTGTCACTGACCCTGGTACTTGAGACAAAACATACAGCACATTGCTGTTCCTTCCAATCTGGCCTGCTCTAAGGACAGTTTTAATTAGAAAGGAATTTGAAAGACACATACATAATAATTTGGGGAGGCAAATTTATGATCTGGAGGGTGGCACTCCCCTACTTAAAATAAACTCCACATTCTCTCTGCATCTCCCCTCTGTATCATCTGTACATAGCCCTATTTGCTATATTAAAATATAAGATTCTTTGAGAAAACTCCTTTTTGTATGTTCAATTCACCTCCCTACCTTCTACAACGAATAATGACCAGGAAATGTAATACATTCTTAACAGTATTAAATAAAGAAAAAACCCTATTCTGGAATGGCAACCTGCCTTCTTCCCTTTCATACAATAGGGAAGGCAGGTTCATCACAGCAGCTTAATAAAAACCATGCTACCACTATAACAATTACTGAATTTATTTTGATCACAGAACTTCCAAGTTGAATTTTCTGAAACAAATTCAAACAGTTAAAAAATCCCACTGAGAGAAAAGTGCAATGACGTTTCATTTACCTGAAGACTTTTCCAAATGAATTGAAATGCTCCACTATTTAAAATTTAAGATATAAAAGCTTTTTTGTAACTGATTAGGTAACCTCCTGAAATATTTGCAAATGTCTGAGGTTGTCTCAAAATGATGAGGAAAGGGGTGAAGGTGGCTCAGTTGGTTAAGCGTCAACTCCTGATTTCGGCTCAGGTCATGATCTCAGGATTGTGGGATCAAGCCCCACGCTCAGCACAAAGCCTGCTTTGTCCCTCTCCCTCTGCCTCTCCCCCTATTTGGGCACATGCACACACACACTCTCTCTCTAAAATAATAAAATCTTAAAAAATGATGAAGAAAGAAAAGAGTAGCTAGAATATAGATGAAACAAGGGCATCCATCAATCTGTAATATTTGAAGCTGAGTGATGGACACATATGGGTTCATTAAACTATTCTACTTTTCTATGTGTTCGAAATTTTTCATTTAAGAAAATTTACACTGCTGTAATCAAAACAAGGTGGTACTGGCATAAGGCTCAACAAGACCAAAGGAATAAAAATTCCAGAAATAAATCCATTCATCCATGATCAACAAACTTGACAGCAGTGCCAACACCAATCAACAGTGAAAGCAACAGTCTCTTCAACAAATGGTACTGGTACTAGATATTCACATATAAGAGAAATTGAACCCCTAACTGACTTCATATACAAAAATTGACAAAATGGGCTAAAGACCTAAATTTCAGAGCTAAAACAATAGAACTCTTAAGAAGAAAACATACAGGTGAATCATCATGACCTTGGACTTGGCAATACTCTTAGCTATGATAGCAAAAGTAAAAGCAACAATGACCAAAAAAGAAAAACAAAAGGAAAGTTAGACTTCATCAAAATTAAAATTTTTTGTAAAAAGGACACTATCAACACAATGGATAATCCATATAATGGAGGAAAATATTTACAAATCATATATCTGAGAAGAGTTAAGTATCCAGAATATACAAAGAATTCTTAAAACTCAACCTTAAAAATACAACTTAAAAATGAGTAAAGAACTGACATAGAATTTGTCCAAACAGGACATACAAATTTTAGTGAATACATAAAAAAAGATGTTCATCATTAGTAACCAGGGAAATGCAAATCAAAACTACAATGGGACACCACTTCACAACTACTAGGATGGCTATTTAAAAAAAAAAAAAAAAGGACTGGCAAAGATATAAAGAAATTAGAACCCTTTTACATTGCTGGTGGAAATGTAAAATGTTGCAGCCACTGTAAAATGTTTGGTGATTCTTCCAAAAACATTTTTCACAAAACTAGAATAATACTAAAATTTATATGGAACTACAAAAGACCCCAACTAGCCAAAGCAAGCTTGAGTGGGGGGAAGGTAGATATCACAATCCCTGATTTCATGATATGCTACAAAGCTATAGTAATCAAAACAGTATGATACTGGCACAAAAACAGACATACAGATCAATGGAACAGAACATAGAGCCCAGAAATAAACCAACACTTATATGGTCAATTAATCTAGGACAAAGGAGGCAAGAATATACAATGGGGAAAAGACAGTCTATTCAATAAATGGTCTTGGGAAACCCGGCCAGCTACATGTAAAAGAATAAAACCAGACTTTTTTCTTTATTACTAAAGATTTTATTTATTTGACAGAGAGCACAAGCAGGGGGAGTGGGAGAAGAAGCAGGGACCTGACGGGGGGCTTCATCCCAGGACCCCAAAGGCAGACATTTAACCAACTGCGCCACTCAGGCGCTCTGGAAAGTAAATTGGTGCAATTTACAGAGGGTCCTCAAAAAATTAAAAATAGAAATACAATATGATCCAGTAATTTCACTATGTGAAATTTATTCATAGAAAATGAAAACACGAATTCAAAAAGATATATGCACCCCAATATTTACTGCAACATTATAATAGCCAAGATACGGAAGTAATCCAAGTGGTCATTGATAAATGGATAAGGAAGATGTGGTGTATATATACAATGATACATTATGCAGTCATAAAAAAGGATGAGATCTTGCCATTTATGACAACATGGATGGACCTAGAGGTATTATGGTAAGTGAAAAAAGTCAGATTTAGAAAGACAAACACCCTATGATTACATTCACATGGAATCTAAAAACAAAACAAAGAAACATGAATGAAATAAAAAGCAGAATCAGACTTGTAAATATGGAGACCGCATTGATGGTTGCCAGAGAGGAGGGGGTGGAGGGATGCGCACAATGGGTGAAGGGGAGTGGGACATACAGGTTTCCAGTTATGGAATGAATAAGTCAAAGGAATAAAAAACAGCATAAGGAATAGAGTCAATGACACTGTAATAACGATGTATGGTGATAGATGGTAACTATGCCTGTGGTGAGTGCAGCATTATGTATAAACTTCTCCAATCACTATGCTGTACACCTGAAACTAATGTAATAATGTGAGTCAACTACACTCAAAAAAAAATCTGGTGGTTCCTGAAAAAGTTAAACATAGAATTGCCATATGACCCACAAACCAATTCCATGCCTAGGTATATACTCAAGAGAACTGAAAACAGGGATTCAAATACCTGTACACAAATATTCATAGCAGCACTTTTCACAGTAGCCAAAAGGTGGAAACAATCAAAATGTCCATCACTGGATAAATGAACATTATGTGGCATATATACACACAATAGAATATTATTCAGCTATAAAAACAAAATGAAGTACTGATACATTCAACAACATGGAAGAACCTCCAAAACATTATGCTACATCAAAGAATCCAGACATAAAAGGTCATATATGGGGGCACCTGGGTGGTTCAGTCAGTTAAGCATCTGACTCTTGGTCTCGGTTCAGGTCATGATCTCAGGGTCATGAGACTAGGCCCCGTGGGAGTCCGCTTGGGATTCTCTCTCTTCCTCTGCCCTTCCCCCATTTTGCATGTGCACACGCTCTCCCTCTCTAATAAATACATCTTTAAAAAAAAAAAGGGTCATACATGTGTGATTCCGTTATATGAAATAACTAGAATGGGTCAATCAAAAGACATAAAATGCATTAGTGGTTGCCAGGGACTCACAGAATGGGGAAATGGGGAGTGACTGCTAATGGGTACAGGATCTCCTTTGAAGGAGATGAAATGTTTTGGAACTAGATAGAAGAGACTGCATAACACTGTGAATGTATTAAATGCCACAGAATCACATAATTAAAATAGTTAATTTTATGTTATGTGAATTTCACCTCAAAAAAATTTCACAAAATTGATTACATATTTCATATCAATAAGAGCAAGTTAATATAACTTAACACTTTTCATCATTTAGTAGTAGTAAGTTTGTAGGCTTGCAAAACAATTTGTCTTTAAACCAAACAGCAAAGAATGCAGTTACCACTTATAAGTCTAATAATTCCCCTTCATATTACCAAGAAGCTGAGATAACCAAATTTTGATAATTCTAAGTAAGTTCAGTGAGAGCATGAAGAAAATATTACACAGAAAAAAATAATTTTAGCCAGATACCTATAACGAAGTGTGAATTTTAAAAATTATAAGCTACACCACAATGAAATGCAGTGTGAACCTTGTCTGCAACCTGGTTTGAACACACTGTGAAAAGCCACTGTGCAGCTAGAAATTTGATATATGGACTGAATATTAAATATTAAAGAATTTGTGTTAATTGCACTAGGTGGGATAAGGGTTATTGTGGTTGTATAAAAAAACATTTAGGGAGGGCGCCTGGGTGGCTCAGTTGGTTAAGCGACTGCCTTCGGCTCAGGTCATGATCCTGGAGTCCCGGGATCGAGTCCCGCATCGGGCTCCCTGCTTGGCGGGGAGTCTGCTTCTCCCTCTGACCCTCCTCCCTCTCATGCTCTCTGTCTCTCATTCTCTCTCTCTCAAATAAATAAATAAAAAAAAAATCTTAAAAAAAAAAAAAAAACATTTAGGGAGAAAATGCCAGGGTATTTATAAAATAAAGTTCATATAACAAAAATGGGGACAAAATACTAGCAATGATTAAATCTAGGTGATGAGTGTATGGGGGTTCGTTATACTATTCCTTCAACTTTTCTGTGTGCTTGAAATTTTTATATTAAAAAGTTAAATTTCTGGGCGCCTGGGTGGCTCAGTTGGTTAAGCGACTGCCTTCGGCTCAGGTCATGATCCTGGAGTCCCGGGATCGAGTCCTGCATCGGGCTCCTTGCTCAGCGGGGAGTCTGCTTCTCCCTCTGACCCTCCCCACTCTCATGTGCTCTCATTCTCTCTCTCTCAAATAAATTTAAAAAAAAAAAGTTAAATTTCTATATTTAAAAAAATTACAAACTTGCATAAACAGAAAGTAAACTTTGGAGTGAATCAGGAGCCTACTACTCTGTCTCATAATTTCTGGAGTCTGGGAAGGTAATGCCTTCCCAACATTTCATTCCTTTAAGACTCTTAGCTATTTATATGCCTAAAAAAGGAAATCACTTTTCATTATTTTGACTTAAATTCTTGAAAACTGAAAATCCACTGAGTACGTGCCTATTTTTTTTTCTAGGTTCAGTCCTGGCATTTAAGTAGTATCTAACTTTAAGTAAAAGGTCACCAACCTGAGTGAAGGATTATAAAATAAAATGAAAATACTGGACAGTTGCATGACTGTCCTTGTACTGTTTTTTTTTTTTTTTTTTAAAGATTTTATTTATTTATTTGAGACAGAGAGAATGAGAGAGAGCATGAGAGGGAGGAGGGTCAGAGGGAGAAGCAGACTCCCTGCCGAGCAGGGAGCCCGACGCGGGACTCGATCCCGGCACTCCAGGATCATGACCTGAGCCGAAGGCAGTCGCTTAACCAACTGAGCCACCCAGGCACCCTGTCCTTGTACTGTTTTATGGAGCATTAAATACTGACTTTGCAAGGTAAAATTTCAAATCTAACCACTTTTAAAAATAAGAATAGGGGCACCTGGGTGGCTCAGTCGGTTAAGCGTCTGCCTTTGGCTCAGGTCATGATCCCAGGGTCCTGGAATTGAGCCCTGCATCAGGCTTCCTGCTCAGTGGGGAATCTGCTTCTCCCTCTCCCACTCCTCCTGCTTGTGCTCTCTCTCTAATAAATAAATAAAATCTTAAAAAAAAAAAAGAAGAAGAGCATGTATAAATTCTAACCCAGGATAAAAGGAAGAAAATAGAAATAAAGCACGGCAGAACTGGTACAAATGAAGACAAAATAGATGTCTGAAGTAAGGTCAAATATATAATTAATACAAGCAATATAAGTCACTTTAAACCTTCAAAGATAGGGTATCAAGTCCTATTATAAAAATTCAATGTTAACACTGTTTACTGAAAGACCCAAAAGAGCTACATAGAAAGGTTAAAAGGGAAAAAATGGAATGCTCAACAAAACACTAGGAAACCAAATCCAAAAACATAAGAATTATACACCATGACCAAGTGGAATCTATCCCAAAATAGCAAGGATGATTCAACATACAACATACGTAAACAGAAAAAAAAGAGAAAACCATGTGATCATCTCAGTAGATGAAGAAACAGCATTCAACAAAATCCAACACTTTTTTCATGGTAAAAACACTACAAACTAGGAACAGAATGGAAATTCCTCAACCTGGAAAAGGGCATCTCGGCAAAACATAGTTAACATCATACCTAATGGGTAAATACTGAAAGCTTTTCCCCCTTAAGATCAGAAACAAGACAAGAATGTCTACTCTCCCCACTTCTAGTCAACATTGTACTGCACAATCTAGCCAGAGCTTTCAGCAAGACAAAGAAGCAAAAGACATTTAGATTGGAAAAGGTAGAAACCATCTGAACTTGCAGATGACATGATCGTGTCCACAGAATCAACACACACACAAGATCATTAGAGTTAATAAATGAGGGTGTGTGATTGCAGGATAAAAGATCAATATACAAAAATTAATTGTATTTAAACTATGCACTAGTAATGAACAATCTGAAAATGAACTTAAGAAACTAATCCCATTTGCAATAGTGTACAAAAGAATTAAATACTTAGGAATAACTTTTTTAAAAGAACTGCAAACATTGTACTCTAAAAACTGTAACCAAAAAAAAAAAAAAAATCGCTGAACCTGAAGACCTAATAAGTGGAAAGACATCCCGCATTCATGGATCAGAAGGCATAATATTGGCAATACTCCCAAAATTGATCTACAAATGAAATGCAATCCCAATCAAAATCCCAACTGCCTTCTTTTTTGTTGCAGAAATTGTAAAGTGTTTCCTAACGTCTGTGTGGAAATATAAGGGACACAGAATAGCCAAAACCATCTCAAAAAGAAGTTAGAAAAATCACTTTCCAATTTGTAAACTTACTACAAAACTACAGCAATCAAGACAGTGTGGTACTGCCATAAAGACACAAAGATCTATGGAACAATATTGAGAGCCCAGAAATAAACCCCTATATATATGGTCAATTGATTTTGACAAGGAATTAAAAAGAAAAGCCTTTTTTAAAAATGGTGCTGGGACGGCTGGATATCTACATGTAAAAAAATGAAGATGGATCCCTACCTCACAGAATAAACAAAAAGTAACTCAAAATAGCTCAAACATCTAACTGTAAGAGCTAAAACTATAAAGCCACTGGAAAGAAAAATACCTGTACACAAATATTTAGTTAATATTAAGTTATCTTCATGACTCTGGATTTGGTGATAGTTTCTTAGATCACATGCAACCAAAGAAAAAATAGATAAATCATACATCATCAAAATTAGAAACTTTTGGATGGACATTGGGGAGGGTACGTGCTATGGTGAGCGCTGTGAATTGCGTAAGACTGATGAATCACAGACCTGTACCCCTGCAACAAATAATATATCTTAATTAAAAAAAAATAGAAACTTTTGTGCTACAAAGGACACCATCAAGAAAGTGAAAGGACTGGGGCGCCTGGGTGGCTCAGTCGTTAAGCGTCTGCCTTCGGCTCAGGTCATGATCCCAGGGTCCTGGGATTGAGCCCCGCATCGGGCTCCCTGCTCGGTGGGGAATCTGCTTCTCCCTCTCCCACTCCCCCTGCTTGTATTCCCTCTCTCGCTGTGTCTCTCTCTGTCAAATAAATAAAATCTTAAAAAAAAAAAAAAAAGGAAAGAAAGTGAAAGGACAGGGGCACCAGGCTGGCTCAGTCAGTAGAGCATGCAACTCTTGATCTCAGGGTTTTGAGTTTAAGCCCCACATTGGGTGTAGAGATTACTTAAAATCTTTAAATAAAGAAAGAGAGAGAGAGGAGAAAAGAAAAAGAAAGAAAAAGAAAGAAAGAAAAAGAAAAAGAAAGGAAGGAAGGAAGAAAAGAAAAGAAAAAAAAGAGAAAGAAAGAAAGAACAGACAATAACCTCCTAAGGGAGAAAATAACCCACAGAATGGGACAAAATGTTTGCAAATCATATCTGATAAAGGATTTGTATCTAAAATATATAAAGAACTCATTCCTCAAGAATAAAGAAGTCAATTCAAAAATAGGCAAAGGATCTGAATAGTCAGTTCTCCAAACAAGATATACAAACGTCCAATAAACATATGAGGACATACTCAACATCTTAGGCCATCATGGAATGCAAACTAAAATCCCAGGAAGACACCACTTCATACCTACTAGAATGGCTATAATTCAAAAAGTCAGATGATAAGTGTTGATGAAGATGTGGAGAAATTGGAATTCTAATACACATTGTTGACTGGAATGTAAAATGGAGCAGAAGCTTTAGCAGTTCCTGAAAAAAGTTAAACTGCCTGGCAGTTTCTGAAGAGGTTAAACTATACATTACCCTATGACCCAACAATTTCACTCCTAGGTATAAACCCCAAGAACTGAAAACATATGTCCACACAAAAACCTGTATAGGTATTTTTACAGCAGTATGATTCATAACAGCCAAAAAGTAGAACCACCCCAATGTCCATCAACTGATGAATGGGTAAATAAAATGTAGTATATTCATATAATAGAATCTTAGAACATGATTCTAGACTTACAAGAAATGCCAACTACAATATCATCAGTCATACCTCTTAGCTTCACCAAAGCTCAGTACCTGAAACCTAATGACATAAATTTGACTTAAAACAGTACTCAACTGTATTTTTAGGGACTGGTATCTAAAGTTTATGGTTTAAATAAAGTTTCAGAAACAGAAAAGCCAAACAATTATTTTATATTTCAGTGGAAAGTATATTTCTATCACCAAAAGGAGGAGTGATAACCAATTATTCTAAAAAATAACTGCTACCTGGTGAAAAACAGAGATTCCTCTGAAAGAACATATCTGAAATTTTATATACCATGTCTGATGGGAAGGACTAAAACATTAAATCTTCATTGCTTTCACTTTAAACAGAAAGACAAGCAGTTACATAATTAAATTGGTTAAGGGAGAAAGAAATTCTTTAAAGAAATTTTGGCACTGATTGACCTACAGACAATGGCTGTCATTTTTCTATTCTCCCTCCTTGTTTGAGTTCTTAATCTTTAATAGTTCTTTCACCAGTAAAGATCCTATGCAGATATTAATTTTTCTTGGAATATCAACATTTCTTTTTTTTTTTTTTTTTTTATTTTATTTATTTATTTGACAGAGAGAGAGACAGCAAGAGCAGGAACACAAGCAGGGGGAGTGGGAGAGGGAGAAGCAGGCTTCCTGCCGAGCAAGGAGCCCGATGCGGGACTCGATCCCAGGACCCTGGGATCATGACCTGAGCTGAAGGCAGACGCTTAACGACTGAGCCACCCAGGCGCCCGGAATATCAACATTTCTTAAATCAACTAGTATACCACAGTGAAAAGCCACAGGTTCCAGAGTTGGATTTGGCTTAATAGCTGAGAGGTTCTAAACTTCAAGCACATTATTATGTTAAACCCCACTTTCCTCTTCTATATATTATATTTCTTAAATCTCTATACTTTTCCCTTCCTCCTAGATTCTCAAATTAATTACAACATGGTTATTGGTTCTACATTAAGTATTTTCATTAAAATTATATAAATATTGTGGTTACTGCTAGGACAAGCTGTGTTACTGTGATTATTTCAATACTGTTTAATAAGCGTTCAAAATACCTGTATATTTTGGACTTTCTCAACAGTTCATATTTGTCACAGGGCATAAATTAGAAAGAGAAAAAGGAGTCATTTGTGTGTCACTAACTAAAACATTTGAATGCTTCTGTAATGTCTTTAATTTTCTCCCTGCTCTCCCCCTTTTTACTATTTACCTATTATCACAAACTAATAATCTAATCACAATTTAGTCCTCATCCTTTACACATCTATTCTAATAAGAGTTCACTAAGTTGGACACAAGATTACCATCTTAAAAGTTTTCTTATTAAGCAAAAAAGAAAAATTACTGTATTAACAGCAACCAAACTATAAGATACCTAGGAATAAGCCAAACAAGAAATATTCTAAAGACTCAAATGAAAAAAATAAAATTTTACTGATCTACAATTAGCCAAATAGAGAAGTATGTCTTATTAGTGATTTGTTTACCACTATATTTTGAGCACCTAAAACAACACTTGGCAATTAAGTGATTAAGCAGACAATATCTTGAATGATATGATGGGATACCACAATGATGACAACTGTACTAAATATTCTAAAAACTTAATGGGATTCCCAATTAAAATCAATCCCAAAAGATTTTTAATAGAACTTGATAAATTCACCTTATTACATTAAAAAAGAGAATCTTTTTTTTTAAGATTTTATTTATTTATTTGACAGAGACAGCGAGAGAGGGAACACAAGCAGGGGGAGTGGGAGAGGGAGCAGCAGGCTTCCCGCTGAGCAGGGACCCCGATGTGGGGCTCGATCCCAGGAGCCTGGGATCATGACCTGAGCTGAAGGCAGACGCTTAACAACTGAGCCACCCAGGTGCCCCTGAAAAAGAGAATCTTAAGTGGATAAAATATCAAGAGCATGAACACAACCACAGATGTCTTAAGTTGTCCTTGAGTATTTCTTAAGCATTTCTATTATCCGTTAGACAAACATTAATGACAAAGAGCTTGGAAATTATCCCACAAAGACCCAAATCTAGTTTAGGAATCCCTAAATCAGCTCAAAGTAGTCCCCAAGACCTGTTCAGGGGGTCTAAACTAATTCAAGAGATCAAAAGTATTTTCAAAATAATACTACGAGGCTATTAGACTTTTTCATTCTCATTTTCTCACAACTGTATAGTGGAGTTTCCCAGAAGTCACATGATGTGATACTGCTACAACATTGAATGCACAAAGGAGAATCAAGTTCTCTTCTACTAAGCCAGACAGTAAGGAGGTTTGCAAAACTGTTTAATAATATCAGTCTTCTCATTATTTTTTATAAACGATTACTTAACAATGCTACTTATGTTAATATGTAACATGTCTATTAGTTTTTTAAATTTATTTTAAGTAAACTCTTTGCCCAAGGTGGGGCTTGAACTTACAACCCCAAGATCAAGAGCTGGATGCTCTACCAACTGAACCAGCCAGGAGCCCCTAGTTTTATTTTGAAATTAATAACTACTTTAAGAACTTTTAATTTGTAATACAGTAAGTATCCATATAACCCACAAAAACAAAAACCTTTTTGGTTCCTTAGTAAAGAATGTAAAGGGGTGGTAGGACCAAAGTTTGAGAACTGCTATTCTACCCTAACCACTGACACTCAGTTCTTCAGTTACACAATGCTTTGCTCACCTTACAGATCAAATGCAAGAATGGAAGAAACTTAAATGAATAAAGCACAATTAGTGGGCAAGCAACATCAAAAATAGCTGCATCAGCTCCCCAGAGATCACCACTACAGAAGGTAAAGTTACTATAAGCTAACAACAAGTTTATCATCTGCTTTCTTGTTCATTTATGGCAAACTAGGACTTCTCTTCTCCCTCCACATACTAATTTCCTAAAGTATTAGTACAGGAACAAGCTAAACCAAGAGAACTCTTGGATTATACACATCTTTTTTCTTTTTTGATCTAATACATGCAGACAGAGGGGCGTTTTTTTATTACTAATTCAAGTATATACAAATGAGAAATAAATTCCTTTGTTGAGCTAGACTATTTGCCACTTGGCCAACTCCCTCTCTGGAAAGCTCTGGACTACCTGCTATACTCAGAGCTTCTTCCGGGCAGGCTCCTAACCATCTAAAGGTTAGGCAACTGTCTGAGAAATAGCTAGAACTCTCAAGAAACCAGGGAATTTGCCAGTAATGATAGGAACAATATCTGAGTTAAAACAAAGGATAGTGGAGTCACTATACTGGTTCACTGCTGATATAGAGCAAAAAATAACCTAATGCTGAACATACCCTAGAACTCTACGGAATCCTGAAAGACCTTCTAGGTCCTGAATGACATCCCCACCTCTATGATAGTTGATAGTGAGAGAGTTGAAATAATTATCTTCCTTCCCTCTGTATCCTTTTGTTTTTTTGGGGGGGGGGGGATATTAATCCTATTAAGGTGATACACCAACTTCCTTATAATCTGAAAAATATAACTACCACACTTAAGGGATCAAACAAAAAAGGGACCAGAATAAAGAACTGGAGGCTGTGAAAAATGAAATAACCTAGATCCTTTTCTTCTCTACACTCATCAGTAAGAGAACATCAATCATACAATGGAATATTATGCAGCCATCAAAAGGAATGAAATCTTGCCATTTGCAACAACGTGGATGGAACTGGAGGGTGTTATGCTGAGCAAAATAAGTCAATCAGAGAAAGACATGTATCATATGATCTCACTGATATGAGGAATTCTTAATCTCAGGAAACAAACTGAGGGTTGCTGGAGTGGTGGGGGTGGGAGGGATGGGGTGGCTGGGTGATAGACATTGGGGAGGGTATGTGCTATGGTGAGCGCTGTGAATTGTGTAAGACTGTTGAATCACAGATCTGTACCTCTGAAACAAATAATACATTATATGTTTTTTTTGTTTGTTTGTTTTAATACATTATATGTTAAAAAAAAAAGACGATAGCAGGAGGGGAAGAATGAAGGGGGGAAATCGGAGGGGGAGACAAACCATGAGAGACAATGGACTCTGAAAAACAAACTGGGGGTTCTAGAGGGGAGGGGGGTGGGAGGATGGGTTAGCCTGGTGATTGTGTATTAAAGAGGGCACGTTCTGCATGGAGCACTGGGTGTTATACGCAAACAATCAATCATGGAACACTACATCAAAAACTAATGATGTAATGTATGGTGATTAACATAATAATAAAAAAAAAGAGAGAGATCAATCATATTGTGTAAACGGAAACAGTAGGACATCACTAGAACACACAAGATCCCATAAGGTCCCATTATGTAAACCGATGACTGTGAGAATTGACTGTGACCTTATATTTTGTATCACCTACAGATATTGAATCCTAGCCCTTATCTCATCAAGAGTTTCTCCAGTCAACTGAAAAAAAGACAGGAAAACTTGCTGAATGTCTTATCAAAATCTCTTTCCCAGAATGAGAACAAAATTTGAGAACTCAGTTTTTAAACAAAAGTCACTGATGTAACAAAGCATATGATACCCAAATAAAATCAGATACTCAGATGAAATAAAAGCTAATTTTAAATGAACACTGAGTGGCTGAGAAGTTAAAATAAGGATTAAATATAAGGAAGTAAGGATTAAAACAATAAAGTATTTTTTGTTCTTTCCAACCAGAAAAGTGACTCAATTCCCTGTATCTTGATAACTAATAAGCAGCTGCTAATTTCTCACCCAGTTCTACCTGGCCAGAAACATGTTCAGCTTAGCATAGCTTGAAAGGGAAGGGGTGGTGGGATGAATGTACAATCTTTACAAGTGGGGATCTTTATACAAGAGAATAAAACCAGATAAATATCTCATTTTACACAAACAAGAATATTAATCCTAAAATAGGGCTCTCTTTCTAGACTTTCTTCCCAGTGTATGTTTTTGTTTCTTTTACAAATATGTAAAAAATCCTTGAAGAAATTGTATTTAAATATACAGAAGGTCAAAGCAAACTAATTCACAAGTAGTGGAACTTCCCTGCTACCCTCCTCACTCCCCACCCCCAAATATCTTCCCTGTCCTCCTACCCTCCAAAACATCTCACAAAGAATGCCAAAGTAAAAAGGCCAAGTAGTTCCAGTCAAAGGCAGACCTATGCAAAACCCTGGGATTTCTTAGACATTATCTGAAAGGCATTCAAGCAAAGGAGTCCATGAAGCACTTGAAAAAAAAAAAAAAAAACTTGACATTGGCATATGAGAAAATAAGTTTTCAATTACATTGCTACCACTTTCCCTTCAAAATGAGCCAAAATATGGGGCGCCTGGGTGGCTCAGTCGTTAAGCTGCCTTCGGCTCAGGTCATGATCCCAGGGTCCTGGGATCGAGCCCCGAAACGGGCTCCCTGCTCCACGGGAAGCCTGCTTCTCCCTCTCCCACTCCCCCCGCTTGTGTTCCCTCTCTCACTGTGTCTCTCTCTGTCAAATAAATAAATAAATAAATAAATAAATAAAATCTTAAAAAAAAATGAGCCAAAATGTAAGACCACAGATTAGTCTGCGGGGGTAAAAAACCAGTAGTAGCATTCTTTCTATACTACTAAACCAATCATTTAACAACAGGCTCCAGTGTTTGCACTTTACATCACTCACCAAAATCTTTATGAATCAGTAAGAAACACTCACTTTTTTTCTAAAAATAAACAAGAGTAAGTATCTCCCCTCTGAACAGCTTTATTCCATTATGAAAGAGCTTAGAAAGCAAAAGACGTAAGTATAACGTATACATGTATTTTTTTTTTTTTAAATCTAAAGAACGGGACTTCCGTAATCCTGAACCAAACAAACGAAGTGCAAAAAAGAAAAAAAATTTTTTTTTAAAAATAAGACAATGAAATTAGAAAACTGAGTGGATAGTCAATAATATTTAAGAAATCCTTTGGGGCGCCTGGGTGGCTCAGTTGGTTAAGCGACTGCCTTCGGCTCAGGTCATGATCCTGGAGTCCCGGGATCGAGTCCCGCATCGGACTTCCTGCTCGGCAGGGAGTCTGCTTCGTCCTCTGACCCTATCCCCTCTCAGGTGTTCTCTCTCTCTCATTCTCTCTCAAATAATTAAAAAAAAAAAAGAAATCCTTCTTAACATTCCTTAGGCTTGATGTATCTGCAGTTGCTTTTTCCCTCAAGTATTTATCTTTCAGATACACCTGAAGGATTAACACATGAAGATTGAGATGGCTTTAAAATATCTTAGCAGGTGGACAGAGACGAATGGTCATGTGATAACCACGGTTGAAACCCGCTAATTAGTATACAAAGCTTTATTATACTCATCTACTTTTTGTACACGGTTGGAATAAAAATGTATCCTATGTGTCAAAACATCCTGCCAAAAGCAGAGAAATTTTTGTCCCACTAAGTCACCCAGAAGTCTGCTTATTTTCTCTCATTTACCTGGTCTGATTAACAAGTTCTAGTCTGCAAGCCAATTAACTTCTTCCAATAGATTTGTAGCTGAAATGCAAGACCCACCTTGGTGTCTTTTAATTCCACTCATCAGTGGTGTCAGGTGAGCAAACAATCCAGGAATTATAATTAGTAATCTTACTTTAACTTCAAGACCTGGTACCCATTTTAAGTCAAAATGAACTATCAGAGGTTGTTGTTTTTGGTTTTTGTTTTGTTTTGTTTTTTTAATTTACCTTACTCTCCCCTAGTATTTGAACTAAGTTTGGTGAGTGGTTTACAAAGGTGAAATGTAACAGATGTTCACTCCCAGGGAGTAAACTTTGAATGAGAAGAGTAAGAGGATTCAATAGAATGTGACATACGGAAATGTTGCAAAAATCTCGGGGTACGTAACTCCACATACACCCGTACACTCCTTCCCCCCAAAAGCCTTTCAAGTGGTTAGAAAGGAGAGACCCTGGTTGGTTGGTTTCGTCTCCTCCTCCTTTCTTAAGGGGAGGTGCTAAAGAGCAAAGAAATCACCAAAAGACGGGCCGGAAGAAGGAAAGCGAAAACCACGGAGTCTGGACAACCAGACCTTAAATAATTGGGAACTGTAAACAAATTAAATGAGGTTAAGAGGGGGTTACCTATTAAACACCTCCCTGTAACTCCAACTCACCTGAGCGGCTCTGAGTTTAAAAAACCGAGCTGTAGGTACACTCTCATTCGAACTCCCCTCTCTCTTCAAGTATTCACAGGTACAAAGGCACTGAAAGAACTCTTCCTGACCCCCGCCAAATAACAGCGCCACAAAAACAACTCTCACGCTGGCCGGGGCCACTCTGGCCAGGCTGTCCCCGACCCAGCGAAGCCACGCGAGTCCCTCCCCGTAGGGCAGGGAACCCCAAAACCACTGCCCCGCTCCTCAGGCAAGAGATCCCTCTTCCCAGGCCGGGCGAGGGGTAGCGGCGGGACCAAGCCTCGACTGGAAGAACCCGCCCGCCGCCGAGGCCCTCCGCGCCCGCCCGGAACTGGGGTCTTGGCCCCAGGCCGCCCATTCTGGACCCAGGCCCGGTGCCTCGTGGTGCCGGGCGCGAGCCTCACCCCCGGTCCACCCCGCGCCGGCGAAACCCGCGCGAACCACTGAGCTGCGCCCGACGCCACCGTGCGGACCCAGTCACTGGGTACCTGTCTTCGCTCTTGTTTTTCTGCTTCTTCCCCATCGTGTGTCAGCGGCGCTCGTAGCCCCAGCCCCTCTATTCGGTCTCTCACAGACCCACTGTCCCCCAGCCGACTTTGGTCTCTTTTCGGCTCGGCTCCCCTCGCACTACCGCCTCTCGCACCCGGCTCTCCACAGACCCGCGCACTGGGACAGGGCACATATGGTGTGAGCTCTCAGTGCGCAAGCGCATCGCCCCGCCGCCTCGGCGTGGGGACGCAGGGCGCGGCTCATCGAGAGCTGCGCTTCGGGTAGAGCGTCTCCAGTTGACCAGCCGGCCAGGCGGGAGCCCGGGCGCCCCCTTTCCGCAAGCGTCCACCGCGCAAGGATAACAGCGGGGTTTCCTGGTTCTAGAACCCTGAGACAGACAATGAGGCTGAAAATTCCCCTTGTCAGCTCCGTCTCTGGGGAGAACGCAAACTTGGAGTTTTGGAGCTCGGCTCAGAGGTAAGCCTTGGGCTTTCCTTCCACCTCTGTGTCTTTGTATTCTCAGCCGCACGCAGTTCAGTAAAGAAACACAATGAACCAGTGATAGGCACTCTAGGTAATAAATCTAGGACAAATTGGGACTCTCAGTAACGTCCATGAATTATGAAATCTGTTCAGTCTCTAAAAAATAATTACCATGAACAAAACAAGGACACACCCCTTAGTTCCCCGAAATAGAAATTAATCTTTACATTCAAAGTGAGAGCAAGATCTAAGAATTTGTGTTAGGGAAGTCCAAAGGAAACCAACCTACTAGGGTGGTAAACATGTTTAATATCTGGATCCGGACAGTGATACTACGAGTGTTAAGTATGTAAAAACTAATCATGCTGTGTAAGTTATACCTCAACTTAAAAAAAAAAAAAATGTGTTCATTAAACACGATGGAAGCGAAGTTGGAGTGTCACTCCAGAGCAAGATCGTAGCTATCTCTCGTTTCTGATGTAACATTACGTGTACTGAGGCTCGGAGCCTAAGGAAGTCCGACTCGGCCAGGCTGAGCACTGATAAACTACAACCTCCAGCATACTTTGCTCCCTCCCCCGTTGGCCGTTTATCCAGAACGAGGCTGAGAATCGGAAATCTCGGGTGGAGGATGGGAGCTGCGCACGCGCAGAAGCGCTCACCGAACGCACGCCCTCCTCCCCCGCCCCACTTCCTCGGGCGTCGCAGGTTGTATCGCGTGAGGGCCGCAGCCAAAGGGGTGGCGGAAGTGACGGCGGGTTCGCAGCCACCGGCAGCTGCTGCGAGGGTAAAGCCAGAGTGGACTGCCTTTCTGGAGCAGTTAGTTCTTCACTTCTCAGGTGTCACCGAGAGCTCAGGTGAGGCAGAGGATGGTGTGAAAAAATTGGCCACCGCCTCCCGGTGCTGATGAACACTTAACTTCACCACTCAACATCTGGCCAGGGCGGGGGAGGGGCGCGGCCCAGACGTCGGTGTCAGTGAGGCGGAGGCGGCTTCGGCGCATGCGCCCCGGGGGTTGTTGCCCACGGGGCCACCTGAACTCCGCCTTGGTCGGTCCCTATGGGCTCAGGGAGTGGCGAGGAAGCTTTTCGGAAGGTACCTCGAGTGCAGTTCAGGTTGTTTTGGCGGGTGCATGTAAGGGAGTCAAGGAAGCGGTTAGGTAATTTGAGGACAAGCCCCTTCCCACTGTTCCCGATGAACTGTAAAGAGGAAGAATCAGGTTTGTGGTTTGAAGAATGAAAAGTTATCGGGATCGCTACACCATCTCCTCTCTCCTTTGTGAATGCGGTGACCACCACCACCTGTCTCCAGAACAGCTCTTGTTATTCGCTTCTGTTCCCAGTTATCCCAGAATTAAATTCTGAGTTTATCTCAAAAAACTCCAGGGATCAGCATCCACTATACCTCTGGTAAGAACAGGTTCTGACATGTAGTCAGTGTCTCAATAACCAGTTTTCTGCCTCATCCGGCTCCAACCCTAAGGGAAGCAGTCTCAATGACTTTTTTCTTTGGAGGTAGGAAGTGTGAAATTATTTTATCATATTTGAAATACAATTCCTTGTATTTCAATACAACTCCTTATGAGGAGCTTACAATTTGGTTTTTTAAACTCAAATACTTTTGAAACTTAAGGATAATTTGAACAGAAAGTAGGCATATGTTCATTCAAAATTACAAATTTTTTTTAAAAGATTTTTTTTTTTTATTTGTCAGAGAGAGAGAGTGCTGGGGCAGAGGGAGAAGCAGGCTCCACGCTGAGCAGTGAGCCAGATGTGGGACTGGATCCCAGGATCCTGGGATCATGACCTGAGCCAAAGGCAGACACTTAACCGACTCAGCCACCCAGGCGTCCCAAAATTAACAAATATATTTTGAGCACTTGCTGTGTTCCGAGCACCGCTAGCTCTGGGGATACAAAGATGAAATCAGTGCATTTCAACTGCTTTTCCTGTGAAGAAAAAAGAATCAAAAGTGAAGTTTGCAAGAAGACTACTTCTTTTCAGTTCAACAGTTGTAGAGGGTTTGTGTGGGCCAGGCTATATGTCAGTAATTGGGTCAGTGAGTTCACAGTTTATTAAGATTTTTTTTTTAAGGTTCTTCAGTAGTGGTTGCAACTGTGTTGTAGTTACTTGAATGCAACAGCTTCTTGCTTTCATAAGCAAATTATAAATTATATTTCTGTAGTAATACATAAAATTTCTATCTGATTGTTCCTGACAGAAAATACTACATCTTATAAAATGTGTAATTGAAAAGAGCTTCGTTTTATCTGAATTAGATTCTGTTTTTAAACTCCTGTGTTACATAAAGGATCAGTATTTTTAACATTTGGAGTGGTATTGTTTTACATCAAAGTTAAGAACGGTGTCAGTAGATCCATACCAGTATCAGTCTTTGTAGCATTATAGATTTTGTTAGGTCATAGAGAACAGCAGTGAAAACTAAAGTTTAGGGAACACCAGGCACTGTTCTTTACATAAACTGTAAAGCACTTTCTCAGGAGTTAAATGAAAATCATTTAGTAGAAACTTTGAAAAATATATTTTTGGCTCAACTCTGTTCTGTATTGAAGCAAAATTTGTTTTGTAGATGTATGTAAACCTCACTACAGTTAAACTTCACTATTATTCAGTCATTTCTGCTTTATTTTTCTTCTGGTTTAAAAAAAAAAAACACTGTTAATATATGTCTTTAGGTAGAACTCCAACTACCCATTTCTCTGTGGTCTTAAAGACTCCTCTTTGTTTTATTGTAATGAAACACAAACTAAATCAGAAGCACCTAAACCTTGCTCTAAGTAATCTTTGAGTGGTGTGACTATAACCTATGGAAAATTCAGCTTTAAAACACTTCAGTAAGGGGCGTTTGGGTGGCTCAGTCAGTTTCTTGATTTCAGCTCAGGTCATGATCTCAGGGTTGTGAGATCTAGCCCCAAATCGGGCTCCTTACTGAGTGTGGAGCCTGCTTAAAATTCTCCCTCTCACCCTCCTCCCCTTCCCTCTCTCTCCCTCTCTAAAATAATAAAACATTTAAGTTAAAATTCTTAAAGGTAACATGAAATGCTTGGTTGTCAGCAGAACGCTTTGTGGAGGACAAATTATACAGTTGCTAGAATTTTTGTAAATGAGATAGGAAACTTTACTTGCCTTTTTTTTTTCCCCCCAACTTTCCAACTTTCTCCCTAGCACCAAGGCTGAACTATACCATTTAGAAGAATGGAAGCTAATGCATCTGTTGACATGTTTTCAAAAGTCCTGGAAAATCAGTTGCTTCAGACTACCAAACTAGTAGAAGAACATTTGGATTCTGAAATTCAGAAACTGGATCAGATGGACGAGGATGAATTGGAACGTCTCAAAGAAAAGAGACTTGAGGCACTAAGGAAATCTCAACAGCAGAAACAAGTAACCTCTCTGCCCTGCTTTCTGAATTACTTTAACAGTATGCTCCTAACAACTTATATATACACGTGCTGAAGTAGTTTTATTTCAGTCCTTATTTTTAGGGTTATTTTTGTTTTTTACTGCAGAGTACTATCACTGTTAAAAATTTGCTGGGGGAAAAAATTAGTTTTGAAGATACATTAAAAATTAGCCTGCTCAGTATGTTAATCCACAGTCAAGTAAAAGAAACATGTGCCCAAGATCATTTTTTGAGCTCAGATTTGTTGGTTGAGGAGGGAGGGGACTAGGAAGAGCCCTGGGAGTCAGTGATTTCCCTTTTAGGTGATTGTAAAGCCGATTATACTTTAGCTGTGATCAGTGTAAGTTAGGTGAGAGCTATAAGGCAGTTTACATTGAAGAAATTATTTCAGGCATTTCCAATGTAACAATTACATGGCTTGTTTATTCAAAGGAATGTATGCTGGGTCACAAAGAAGGGTGGCCACAGCTCTATCCTTGTTGGTCTCTTAGAGTGTGAAGTGTGGAACAGACTCATAGACTCTGATCAAAACCAATTGGGATAAGTCCTGCAAATTTAATTTTGATTAAAAATTTTTTCATTGCTTTTTGTCAAATTGAAATAGATTATTATCAATTCTGGTTCCTCTTCAGTTGGCTGTGAATAAAACATGCGCTTTAACTTTTCTAAAGAAACAGGGAGTTTTGTTTGTGCTGCTATAGCATCTCTTTCATAATGTTTATACTCTCAGTGTTTATAAGAATTGCTACAAAAAGGAAAGAATCTTTTATAATGTGACTGAGTTTCTATTTTTATAGCTTGGGTTTTCTAAAATACAGTGTGTGTGTATATGTGTGTGTGTGTGTGTATGTGTATGGTTTTGAAGCCAGGAGACTTTTTTTAATTATAATGCTAATAATTATCTAAGGTAATGTATGATGAGATTCTGCTACAAAGTCCTATTTCACAATCACAGTTAAGTAACACTACTAATTGCTAATAGTTCAACTAAAAAAACTTGTCATAACTGGGATGTTTCTATAGAAAGACTGAATCTACCTGATTTGCAGTAAGGAACATGCATAATGGCTTAAATGAAACTCAGCAGTTAAAACAATAATCTGAATACTTATCATTAAAAACCTGAGTCCTGCAGCCTTTAGGGATTTTTTTAATATGCAAATCAATTTAAAATGAATTTGTCATAGAATAACTGAGAGGATCTTATTTTAGAGTTTTCACTGCATTGTAATAGATCTTTTTTATTAAAATGTTTTTTAAGGAAGTAGAAAAGAAGCTTTAATGGTTTTTATATATACTCTTTTTGAAAGAGTAGTATAGATTGCATAGTAATTTTGATTTACTGATCTATGTAGGTATCAGGAAATCTGTATATGCAGTGACATAAGCACTTAATAGGCTGATGCGAATCAATATTCCTCAGTCGGCCGAGTACCCTCTTCCTGTTAATGACAGCTAGTGACATAGGACTTAGGTAATAAGCAGAAGGACAGGTGAGAAATAGGAAGAGCTCAAACAAAGGCTTGGGTGATAACCACCAAGTGAGAGCTAGATGTTGCCCCACTGCCAGGCCTTTGGTAGGTTCAGCCTGCACTGTTATCTCTGCCCATCCTGCTTGATTCCATTCAGCAGAGGCCCTGTGGAGCATGAACTCTGAAAGAAACTGTACTAAGAGCACAGGGGTGTGCTGAGTGTCGGGAGAGATGCCATGTGTTGGTGGAGGTTCAGAATAGGCTTGCCTCACTCTTAGGAGCTTGGAAAGGTTCAGGTCTTCCACCTGTTGGTTAAACATGAGAATTAATAACAAAAAGAGCTTTTTAAAAAACAAATATTCTTTTTTAACGGCAATGTTATTGGTGAGTCACGAAAAGCCATGAAATGTTACATGCCATTAAGGAACTGTATTTGAGAGTTTAAATTGTTTGTAGAAGTTTGACCAAAGAAATGTCACATAAGGAGAAAACACCTCCTGTGAGCGTCAGCTCAGCATAAGCCAATGTGAAATGGATACGAAAACTATTAATACAGTCTGTGTTAGCTTAAGTCCAGAGGAAGAAAGGAGATGGCACTCCTGCCCCTTTCTCGGTGGACCACTTCTGGAGGGCTGCATTCAGACTTCTGCCACTTTTTAAAAGGATGAGGAGGAATTAGTCTCTGTTGAGAGGAGGATAATCAGAAAGTAAGAAGTGTAGAGATCATTTCATATGAGAAATAGCCAAAAGAAAATGAAGGGAGAGGTAGAGAAGAAAGGATACAGGTGAGATAGGGTATCTGAAGGGGTGACGTGTGAAAGACATTAGAACTTTTCTCTCTAATCTTAGGTCCAAGCTGAGATCCACAGACCAAAGTTACAGATATATTGCAGTTCAGTGTGAGAAGACCTTTCAAAAAATTAGAGAGTATACATGCACCTTCTTTTTAAGCACCTATGCCAGACATTATTGTAGATATTTTCATGTTGATAGTCTTACTTTCACGACTCAGAGAGTTGTGCTTTGTGATCTCCACTTTACAAATGAGGAAATGGAGATTCAGGAAGGTTATTAGAATTCTTAGCCTAATAAGTGGTAGAACAATTATTCAAGCCCATGCCTTCTGCCTGTAAGCCCAATGTTCCTTTTTATTAAAACCAGCTGCCTGAAAAAGGAAGCAAGCTTCCAGTTGAGACGATGAACGTGTCCTGTAGCAGGAAATTTGAGAAACTGAAAGGTCTGTCAGGCACGGTTGATAAGGGTTGATATATTGGTTGAGAAGTTGGATTAGATGACTGGTGGTATCTGTATTATTTCTGGACATCATGTGATTTTTTTTCTTCCTAGGATACTACCCATTGGTGGCCAGGATAGAAGCAGTTCCTTCCTCTCTGAGCAAACAGGGCTCTTGAGCTGCAAAGCTGCAGAGCTGCAGTAACGACCCCTCCTTTTCCCCCTCCCTACAAAGACCAAGTAGCTTTATCTCATGAGCATTATTTTTCAAAGCTTTGCATTAACTTCGACCTAATGCTTCTGATTTTAGTAGTTTGAATGCAGAGAAATTAAACGGATATTTACATTTTAAGTTTCTGGAGTCTAAATTTTTATTTTTAAAGATGTGAGAAAACTTATGTGTGAAGTTACCAAGACAGATGATTGTCTTAAACACAAATTGTGCTGAAAGATAGTCCCTGCCCAGACTGTGTTTGCACTGACACGAGAGACCTAGGAAAATAAATCACTAAGAGGAATTGATTTCTCTACAAGATAAAATCAACTTCATTACAGAATGTTATAGCGATTTAGACACAAAATGTAAAGTGGTACTGAAAGATATTTCAAGTGTGTAATATTTCCCTTTTCTCCAAATTAGGAATGGCTTTCAAAAGGACATGGGGAATACAGAGAAATCCCTAGTGAGAGAGACTTTTTTCAAGAAGTCAAAGAGAGTAAAAAAGTGGTTTGCCATTTCTACAGAGACTCCACATTCAGGTAACTTTGTTTCCATCAGTGACTTGTTTAAAATGATGAGATCTTTGAGTAGAGATAGGCTAACATAATAGGAAAATTAAAAAATTAGAGGAACTACTTCTAAGTTGTGTCTTTGTATTTCTGTAGAAGTCTCTGTTAAAGTTAAACAATTGTTATTCTGAAGATTAAACTTAAAAACCTGTTACATAAAAAAGTATAAATGAATATTATTAAAAATCAAGATTATTTCCATAGAACTGGCCATTTTCTGAATTATGTTTTCATTAGATAACTTTAAAAACATTTAAGAGATGTACATGTAAATTTTTTTTTTCAACACAACAAGAATTATTTCTCCTTTTTTTGGTACTATTATGACATAGACACAATGTTGGGAGTGGGGGCCAACACCTTGAACACTAGCTTTGAATTCACTCACTCCTCAGCCAGCAACTCATGGAGAGACAATGGTTTGACCAAGCCTTTGACTAGAAGCATCATTGGGAGTACCAGGCTTGGCTGGAAGGAAAGGAAAGTGATTTCTTTTGGAAAGCCCAGATCTGCAAACCTCTCTACAGAGGCAGAGTCCTTGTAAAATGAAAATACCCCTAGAAAAGGTTATATCTTGGGGCGCCTGGGTGGCTCAGTCGGTTAAGCAGCTGCCTTCAGCTCGGGTCATGATCCCAGGGTCCTGGGATCGAGCCCCGCATCGGGCTCCCTGCTCGGTGGGGAGCCTGCTTCTCCCTCCCTCTGCCTGCTGCTCCCCTGCTGTGCTTTCTCACTCTCTGTCAAATAAATAAATAAAATCTTTAAAAAAAAAAGTTATATCTTAACTTAAGCCTTTCTTTTAACCCCCAGATTTGATTAGTTGCCAACTTTTAAAAATTGAGAGAGAACAATTTTTTTAAAAACCCAGATTTCAGATGTTTAAAAAAATCAAATAACCTAATAGCAGACCTAGAATTCTGTAGGAAGGCAGTTTGCTAATACTGAATAGCAGCCACCTCCCTCAGACACACACTCCAGTGTAGAGTCTCCATCATTCACTGCTGTCTCAGCCCTGCCCTCTTCTGCCATTTGCACAGCCTGCTCCGCCCTTGTCTTAAACTCACTATTCAGTAACTTAGTTGTTAATTCAGATCTTACAGGGATTGATTGCCTCAGACTTACTGATTAAGGTAATAAAAATGAAAATGTTGAGATAGGGAAATCCCCTGTAAGGGAAAGTGTGGGAAGGGTTTAGAAAAGAAAGGGTATCAGAGAAACCCTCTGTCACCGTGGTACTCTGTCCTCTCCCATTGGCACATATTTCTCCAGTTGCCAACCTCTGACATACATGATGAGGTGATACATTAATATCATATTAGTCTCTAAGGTTGATATCATTTGATGTTTATTAGATGTTTTTGCCCAGCCAGTAGATTGTTTTGAGAAAGCAGAGAGTTTGCCTGTATCATGGCTCACCATGCTCCCAAGTTCCTACCCCTAGAGCAGCAATGACTGACACATAGTAGGTGCTCAGTAAATATATTTGATGGTTGTATAAATGGTGCAACACCAGGAGTACTTATCTTCAAGCAAAAATGAAAAATCAAGAGGTGCCTGGTTGGCTTAGCTGGTAAAACATCTGACTTCTGATCTCAGGGTCTTGAGTTTAGCCCCATGTTGGGTATAGAGATTGCTTAAAAAATAGAAAAAAAGGAAAAACAAATCATTAGAAAATTTTATTGGTAGATCCAATAGATATCAGAGTTCCTGGTGCATAGTAGACTGGATATTTCATATATGAAATCCTGGAACATTCACAATGACCCTTTGAGGTAGATAGGTAGGTATAATTCCAATGCTTCATGCATGGAGACCAAGACTTGGAGAGATTAAGTGACTCACCTAATGTCACTGACCTACTAAATGACAGAAGAGGATTCGAACCCAGGATTTAAGCCTAAGCTGTTTTAACTACACTGTGACTGCCGCTTCTAGGTTTTTAAAAAAATGAATTAACAAATGGTCCAATCATAGATTTACTTAAAATAGGTTCCATTAACAACAGTAAAACCATGGAGTTGACTTATCTACAAGTTTTCAAGAACATATTTCTCATACAATGGTTCATTGATCATTTGTTTTGAGTTTCATTCAGGAACCATTTATTAACTTGTTCTCTCCTACCATTTTTCACTACAATGTCATTGCTATACTACATGGGCGATACATGAAAAGATGCATTCAGAGGTAGAATGATGAGGCATCAAGGTTACCAGGAACTTGCTGGACCCAGTCTTAATTCAGGAATAACTACACCAAGAAGTATGCAGAAAGCCTACTAGTAACAACTATGAAACATTTGGTGTCTTTATCATCTAAAGCAGTAGTTATCAAACTTTACGGAGCATGAGAAGCACCTGCATGTTTCCCAGCTCCACTCCCAGAGAATTTTGGTTCATCCATATATTTTAAAAGCTGACTTTAATGAACACCTGTGATTAAGAACTGCTCAAAAAGATTATTACAGTAGTCTGTTTCAGGAACACTAAAGGATCGACCACTTTAAAATACATTTTAACTTTCAGAAAATGTCATTTCCATTTTTCTTTTCAATAGAAAGTGGCTTAATAAAAGTTACTACTGGTATTTTTCATTTCTTTAGAACCATATGACCATAGTTCTAGCCCTGACCCTATGCTTCTTAATGATTAGTTGCAGTTAGAAGACTTCCTTCTCAGTGACACCATTCAGTCTTAATGACTTCTAAATATGGCACTGTGTGTACATTTCTAATTCTAAAAAGTATCTTCTGAGTTCTGTCAAGTCAAATTTATTACCCTTCAAGCTCTGTGTATGAGACACCAGGAAACATAAGAGAAATGACAGTTTTTGTTCTTACCGTGAACATGACAACTTCGTGAACCACTTGTGACTGAAAGTGTATATTTAGTATCTTGTTTTCCATAAGTATCATTAGGGCACATCTGACTTTCTAGAATCCTGGATGATTTTCTGCCTCTCGTATCAGTTAACTAACCTATGAAATGAAATGAGGTCATCGACACCAGCATAGGCTGGCTGCCAAATTACGAGACTAAAGCAGAAGAACTATCAAATTAAATGTACCTTTATGATACTTATTTTTAAAATGAAAAATCTGTTTTAGCTTTTGATTTTTCCATATGCTTTTATTTATAGGTGTAAAATATTAGACCGACATTTGGTGATATTGTCCAAGAAACATCTTGAGACCAAATTTCTGAAGCTGAATGTGGAAAAAGCACCTTTCCTTTGTGAGAGACTGCGTATCAAAGTCATTCCCACACTAGCACTGGTAAAAGATGGAAAAACACAAGATTATGTTGTTGGATTTACTGACCTAGGAAATACAGATGACTTCACCACAGAAACTTTAGAATGGAGGCTGGGTTGTTCCGATATTCTCAGTTACAGGTAATTTTTAGCAAAACAGTTGATTTTAATGTCATATCCAGTTGATATTTTTAGAGAAGTTTTTTTATGTTAACATTCATTTTATGGAGCTAAGTAAGATCTTCTGGCTGAGATGTAGAAAATATTTCACAAATGAAAAACATATTTCTTAAAGCGTACATTATTAGCATGATCTTACAACAAAATCAGAGGTACAGATAAAATTGAGTCTTGGAGTACACCTAACTATAAAAGTTTTCATCCTGACAAATCCTATTGAATCTAATTTTCTGTTAGTCTGGAAACCCAAAATGACATTTCAAAATTGACTCTTCCCTGATTTAAACCAGATTATTCAAATTGATGATGACTTATTTTTGAACATCAGATTTTTTAATGTAGCTATTCCTGTCTTCTGGAATATGATAAAATGTATAATCTCATTTCTGTGATCATCTTAAATTATTGTGGAGACAGTCTCAATTTGAAAACAATCTAAAATCCAACTTCCATTTTTCATTCATCTCCTTCTTCACTTTGCCAAATAGTTTATCTGATTCCATAAATCAGAACTTATCATCTTGCCTTCTATGCCTGTTTTTGATTTGGAAAATTAACAGATAAAATTATACTATTATCATTCTATAGGCATAGTGCTTTTCAATAAGTAGAAAGTTCTCTTTTCCCTGTCCCTTTTTCTCTGAATCTCCCCTACACATGCCTAAATTATCCCTACATTGTAGAAATTGACTTTGGAGTTTTAGGTTTTACTTTCTTAATAATTAGAATATTAATATTTATTAAATGTATTTTGAAATTATTTCAAACTTTAAACAAGTTGGAAACTAGTACAAAGAATTCTCATTTATCTTTTGCCCATATCTCTCAATTTTAAACATTTTACGTTTGCTTTGTCATTCTTTTTCTGAATACATACATTTTATTTTCAAAACCATTTGAGTGGAAGTTGAAGATGTATTGTTCCTTTACTCCTAAATATTTTCTTGTGTATTTTCCAACAATGAGGGCTTTTTCTATGTAACCATAGTACAATGATTAAGACAGGAAATGTTAAATAATTTACAGACCTTACTCAGATTCTACCACTGTCCCAATAATGTCCTGCATACTAAAATGTTACATGTAGTTACTATGTATTTTTAGTTTCCATTAATCTGTGACAACTTGTCTTATTTTGCAATACATTGACATTTTTGAAGAGTACAAGCTAGTTATTTTGTAGAGCATCCCTCAGTTTGGGTTTGTCTAATGTTTCAGGATTAGGTTTGGACTATGCATTTTCTCACAGGTACATGATAGAAGTGATACTATATTCTTCTCAGTGTAGCACTGCAGGAGATATAGGATGTTTTGTCTCATTTCTGGTAGTGGTAACTGAGCACTGGTTAACAAGTTGCCTACCAAGCCAAATGGTGATTTAAGAAGAACTTTTCCAGGGCGCCTGGGTGGCTCAGTTGGTTAAGCGACTGCCTTCGGCTCAGGTCATGATCCTGGAGTCCCAGGATCGAGTCCCGCATCGGGCTCCCTGCTCGGCAGGGAGCCTGCTTTTCCCTCTGACCCTCCCCCCTCTCATGTGCTCTCTGTCTCATTCTCTCTCTCAAATAAATAAATAAAATCTTTAAAAAAAAAGAACTTTTCCATATCTCACACTAATTTACTTTTTCATTTATTTATATTAGAATGGGCAATGGCTTATCTTATCCAGTGGCTTATAGTTCGCTACTAATATTTATTTTGAAGCCCAAATTGCCCCAGATTTGACCAGTGAGAGCCCCTCTCATGCAGGCTTCTATGTCCTTTTCACACGTCCCAATAGTTCTTTAAGCACATTCTTTCTGGTGCAAATAAGAGGTCTTAGAGGGATTCTCCCTAGAATTGACTATTTCTCCAAGGCACTGTGGTTCCTCTCAGTGGCACATATTTCTTTTTTTTTATTATGTTATCTTAATCACCATACATTACATCATTAGTTTTTGATGTAGTGTTCCATGATTCATTGTTTGCGTATAACACCCAGGGCTCCATGCAGTACGTGCCCTCTTTAATACCCATCACCAGGCTAACCCATCCCCCCACCCCCCTCCCCTCTAGAACCCTCAGTTTGTTTCTCAGAGTCCGTAGTCTCTCATGGTTCATCTCCCCCTCCAAATGATATTTCAAAACCAGAATCTAGGTGCCAGGAATCTTCCTAGATATTTTTGAAAGAAGAAAATGTCTCAGTTATTTGTTAAGCATCATTGAAAAATTTCATGCCAATTCCACGTTAATGATAATGAATTCCATGAGTTTTATTGGTGTTTGTCTAAACATTAAAAGATGTGAAACAGGATCATACCAGCCATAACAAGCTGTAAAAAATCATTTTCCTGTGTCATTCTTATAGTGAAAAGGATCTAATCCAAGTTCAGCATATCCAAAACAGGTGGAAAAACTTTCATTTCCTTCTGTGCTTTTCAGTCAGAAAATCTGTTGGTACGTCTTGTGAAATGTTAGTAATTAATGGTAAGAAAATAAAACATGGATCAAAAACATTTAGTAATACAAAATAGGGTTTAAAACTCTTAACCATCAGTATGAATAACATAGGTCTTCCTTGACACCAGCATCTTAAAGAAAACTATTCCATAGGTTAGGAAGAAAAGAGATTTTTGTGCAGGTCATACCAACTGTGCTAAATCATAAACAGTAAATGCTTTTCAAATTTGCTTTATTTTTAGTGGAAATTTAATGGAGCCACCATTTCAGAGCCAGAAGAAATTTGGAACAAACTTCACAAAGCTGGAAAAGAAAACTATCCGAGGGAAGAAATATGATTCAGACTCTGATGATGATTAGAAATTAGTTCTAATTCTTTGTAAATTGTCTTTTTATTTCTGCTTACTTCAGAATTAGATGTGTTTTCTAAATCCCGTTGGTTTTTATACATTGGTCATCTAATGGTCATGTTCTAGAGTTTTGTACAGTTTCATCGCATTGAAAGACATCTTCAATATTTTCTGTGTGTCACTCATGTTTAAGTTGAGGAAAACTTCTGAGTTCTTAAATTATCCAGCAAGGGTCTGGATTCTCTATTTTTGAGATTGATTTTATCACAATATGATTCCTACGTCTTTATACCATTAACAGTTGTGTTTTTAATCTACTGGATTGGAAATAGGAATTCAGCAAACTATTCCAGGACTAATTCTTACATAGCATTATTTACTTTATACAGCAGGTCAAACAACATTTACTGGTGTAACACACTCACTTGTAAATGAATTATAAACACTCTTTACTTCTGGAATATATTTAGCTATTAAAGAACTGCCTATTTATTCTGTAGCTGTGTGTTGATGAATCAGCTGATGGCAGCAGAAAGCTTTTTCAGGTTTTGAGCATACTGCCTTATTTAAAGGATTCTGATTGCTTGTATTTTAAGACATGCATTAAAAAATAATCAGGACGGGGCACCTGGGTGGCTCCGTCGGTAAAGTCTGTGACTCTTGATTTCGGCTCAGGTCATGATCTCAGGGTCCTGGGATCCAGCCATTTCTCAGTGGAGACTCTGCTTAAGACCTTCTCCCTCTGTGCCCTCTCCCCTCCTTCATGCTCTCTCTCAAAAATAGATGATCAGGAAGCACAACTGGAATGGCAACATGATCTGCAGACTCCTTGGTGAAAACAACCATAACTGGTAAATATATATGTATATTTTTTAAAGTCTTGGGAATTGTCATAAAACCATATAGCAAATAAAAACATTTATTACAGGGGCGCCTGGGTGGCTCAGTTGGTTGGCTGACTGCCTTCGGCTCAGGTCATGATCCTGGAGTCCCGGGATCGAGTCCCACGTCGGGCTCCCTGTTCAGCAGGGAGTCTGCCTCTCTCTCTGACCCTCCCCCCTCTCATGCTCTCTATCTCATTCTCTCTCTCAAATAAAGAAATAAAATCTTTAAAAAAAAAAAAAAAAAAAAAACATTTATTACAGAAACATTTATTCAAGAAAATACTAAAGCTTGGTAAGAATAGCAAGTCTCAGGTATTTGAGCCATGACCCCACACCATTTCTCCCCCTAGCTCCCAATTTCAGCCTACAATTTCTCCCTAGGATGAGCAGACTGCTAGCATTTCTCATTCTACCTGCTCCTATCCCCCAAGCTCTATGTCACAGAAGCTCTATTTCAGGTAACAATAACAAAGATGTCTGGATCTTCCTTCCTCTACCCAGTCCCCACTTAGAGCACTGAAGAGCTACCCCAGGAATGGCAGACCAAGAATACTGTTTTCTAATCACTATTGCCCCAGCTTATGAGTGGAGGTTCCATGCAAGGAAAGGCAAACAAGACCAGGAGTTATCATCCACTGCTCTATTTATAGACCACAGGTATCACTCCTAGAAAAACAGGCTACTCTCCCCATCCCGAACTCTGAGGCAGTAGCAAGCTGTAAAAACAGCTTCTATATGATCCTCTAAGTTCAAGCCTAAGGGTGCTGCCATAGACAAAGGAAATTTAGAGTGGGAGTAGAGACAGACAAGAGGAGACTGGTAACTCCATAATAGCAATAAGCAAAAGGGAAAACCAGTGGTAAGTCTAACACAGAATGAAAGGCAGCTTAGAGTAGTCCTAGGTCTAGAACAAGCCTCAAAGAGACTACGAGGACCTGGATTTAATTGGATCAAACTGTGTAGCCATTTGTGCCCCAGTGCATTGTCCAAAATAATAGGTCACCAACAATTAGTGGATGTTAATTACAGTGTGATTACAATGGAGGCAGACAAACTAAAACCCTTACAAGGAGATTGGGGAAAGAAACCATAAAAGCCCTTCTAAAACTGTCCTTGGGGTTGGAGGGAGAAGTCAGAGTGACGGCACATACTTCGGCTGTACCCTCTGCAGAGGAGCATCAGAAGCTATACAGTGCAGGGTAAATGGGTGCATGTGCCCCTTTGGATCACTGCATTTGTATCTTTGTGGTAAATACCCAGTAGTGCAATTGCTGGGTCATATGGTAGCTCTATTTTCAACTTTTTGAGGAACCTCCATACTGTTTTCCAGAGTGGCTGCACCAGCTTGCATTCCCACCAACAGTGTAGGAGGGTTCCCCTTTCTCCGCTTCTCCCTCTCCCACTCCCCCTCTCTCGCTGTCTCTCTCTTGAATAAATAAATAAAATCTTAAAAAAAAAAAACTAAAGAAACCATGCTGGAGGTAAAGGTATGATAATATTTCAACAAATAGAGAACAAAGAAAGTATTTTATTTTTTTATTATGTTAATCACCATACATTACATCATTAGTTTTTGATATAGTGTTCCATGATTCATTGGGTATAACACCCAGTGCTCCATGCAGAACATGCCCTCTTTAATACCCATCACCAGGCTAACCCATTCTCCCACCCGCCCTCCCCTCTAGAACCCCCAGTTTGTTTTTCAGAGTCCATCGTCTCTCATGATTTGTCTCTCCCTCCAATTTCGCCACCTTCATTCTTCTCCTGCTTTTTTTTTTTAACGTAAAGTATTGTTTCAGAGGTACAGATCTGTGATTCAACTGTCTTACACAATTCACAGCGCTCACCATAGCACATACCCTCCCCAGTGTCTATCACCCAGCCACCCCATCCCTCCCACCCCCCACCACTCCAGCAACCCTTAGTTTGTTTCCTGAGATTAAGAATTCCTCATATCGGGATGCCTGGGTGGCTCAGTCGGTTAAGCGTCTGCCTTCAGCTCAGGTCATGATCCCAGGGTCCTGGGATCGAGTCCCACATTGGGCTCCTTGCTGAGCGAGCAGCCTGCTTCTCCCTCTGCCTGCCTCTGTCTCTCTCTCTCTGATAAATAAATAAAATCTTAAAAAAAAAATTCTTCATATCAGTGAGGTCATATGATACATGTCTTTCTCTGATTCACTTATTTCGCTCAGCATAACCCTCCAGTTCCATCCACATCATTGCAAATGGCAAGATTTCATCCCTTTTAATGGCTGCATAATATTCCATATTAACATATACCACATCTTCTTTATCCATTCATCTGTCAATGGGCATCTTGGCTCTTTCCACACTTTGGCTATTGTGGACATTGCTGCTATAAACATCGGGGTGCACTTACTGCTTTGGATCCCCACATTTGTATCTTTGGGGTAAATACCCAGTAGTGCAATTGCTGGGTCGTGGGTAGCTCTATTTTCAACTTTTTGAGGAACCTCCATACTGTTTTCCAGAGTGGCTGCACCAGCTTGCATTCCCACCAACAGTGTAGGAGGGTTCCCCTTTCTCCGCATCCCCGCCAACATCTGTTGTTTCCTGACTTGTTAATTTTAGCCATTCTGACTGGTGTGAGGTGGTATCTCACTGAGGTTTTGATTTGGATTTCCCTGATGCCCAGCTATGTTGAGCACCTTTTCATGTGTCTGTTGGCCATTTGGATGTCTTCTTTGGAAAAATTCTGTTCATGTCTTCTGCCCATTTGTTGACTGGATCATTTGTTCTTTGGGTATTGAGTTTGATAACTTCTTTATAGATTTTGGATACTAGCCTTTTATCTGATATGTCATTTGCAAATATCATCTCCCATTCTGTCGGTTGTCTTTTGGTTTTGTGGACTGTTTCTTTTGCTGTGCAAAAGCTTTTTATCTTGATGAAGTCCCAATAGTTCATTTTTGCCCTTGCGTCCCTTGCCTTTGGCGATGTTTCTAGGAAGAAGTTGCTGTGGCTGAGGTCGAAGAGGTTGCTGCCTGTGTTTTCCTTTAGGATTTTGATGGACTCCTGTCTCACATTTAGGTCTTTCAACCATTTGGAGTCTGTTTTTGTGTATGGTGTAAGGAAGTGGTCCAGTTTCATTCTTCTGCATGTGGCTGTCCAATTTTCCCAACA